>NC_054707.1:43553730-43582714 GCF_016097555.1 Gigantopelta aegis | reverse complement strand
AATAAATTCTCAGGTGGGAATCTCGAACACTGGACATGTTAGTGAGTTGGTCTCATTGAAGACACCTGTAACTCTGATTTAACCGAAAAGTACACAGATGTGTGTTGTTAGGTCTCACTACACAGATATCATCTGCCATTGAAACCCATGTTAAATTGCCCAACTTGCATAAGGAAAGTAATATTTCAAAGGGAGGCCACTCTGATTAATTTAATGTCGCATTTTAGTCTGCCGATCATCACTTGCCTTAATTTAGGGACGTATTAATTTCAGGATCGACAGTATATATATATATATATGTTTATCTTACAACATATGTCAATGATTTCCGAGGTGCAGTCTACATTGTGAAAGAGTACAACTCCCTTGGTGCCACGGATTCTTTCAGCAAATTCCACAAAGTCACATGTACATTCTAACTGGAGGTTTCTTAGGTCACTGAAATTGAAAATGATCAATTTTAATCATTAGAATTGTGTAAAGTGTGCTGACTGAAGTGACCAAGCAGGAACAGAATTTAAAACACATGTTTATTTCACTTTAAATTTCTCTGTTAAAACAGGGCTAGCTCTGGCACTCGCCATATTCTCCAATTGTGAATTTCAAAAACAATTGGCGAATTTTATTTTAATTTAGCAAAACAATTTTATGTAATAACTGCTATTTTGATACAAAAGACCTGGGTTTTTGCAATTTTTGAAGTTTAATAGATAATTTGGCAAAATGTTTTGCTGACCCAGAGCTAGCCCTGTAAAAGCAGGGTAAATTTTGGATTATTATTACCCATATGGGCAGAGAGAAGTGGGGAAAGAAAAAAAAAAAGCATTCTTCCCATAGATACGTTTTCACGTCATAAACAGTGCTTCACTATACGCAGTTAATTGTGTGTAAGAATAGTCTCCATGATGGCAGTCATGTCAACAACTAACATATGTCATCAGCGATATGTACGTCACAGCTATGACGCAACATTGCCTCTTGTTCTCAACATGCAAACTTATTTTTAAGAACAGTGTCGTTAAAAAAGTTTCAATAAAATGATAAATATTTAAAATGGGTAATAAATAGAATACCCAACTCGCTACTCGGCAATACCATTTACCTTGCTCAAGTGAATTGATGTTGTCCTTCCCGAGCCTTTGGCGAGGCAATTTAAGGACAACATCAATTCACTCATGCAAGATTTAAACTGTATTGCCTCGTAGCTCGTTGAGTATTATTAATTTGAAATTGATTAGCAATTAGATACTCTATGTATTTAGCATGTTAGAATTTTGTAGTGGTCTTTGAAACTGATGTAGCAAAGTAAGACACAATAATAAACAAAGATTATGAATATTGCGAAAATTATAATTTCGTTCACGGATCACTAATGCAAGTCTAGTTTTGTGTACCGGGTAACCCATTTTTCATTTCTGTATTAAATTTAGGATGTCATTTACATCGTCATGATGTGTTATACAAAAACTAAATGGGTTGCCTGAATTTCGTTTTGCATAATTCATAAGGTTGATTCTGTGATCATTTTGGTTGTCTAATGTAAAAAACACTTGAACTATTGAAAAACTTAAAGTTTGTTTTTGTTTAATGACATCACTAGAGCACATTGGTTTATTATAATCATTGACTATTGGAAGTCAAACATTTGGTAATTTTGTCATATAGTCTTCGAGAAGAAACCATTCATTTGTCCATTAGTAGCAAGTGATATTTTACAAATGTATAAGCACCATCCCACAGACAGGATAGCATATACCACAGCCTTTGATATGCTAGTGGTGGTAAAGTGGCTGGAATGAGAAATAAACCAATGCATGGGCCCACCAACAGGGATTGATCCTAATCGACCGTGCATCAGATGAGCGTTTTACCACTGGGCTACGTCCCACCCTCTAAATTATTGAAATGCATGTGATCTAGTGACACTAGTTTTAATTACAATTGTTAATTATTGATAATAGTTTTAACCTCATTACCTGTATCTGAGAAAAACTACAACACAATATACAGTCAAACCTGTCTTAAACAGTCAGACAAGGAAGTAGATAAAAGTGGTCGCTTATGACAGGTGGTCGCTGAATACAGGTTGCCATATATATAGTCTTTAAGACATTTACTGTTCTTTCTTGTTTTACCGTCTGTACTCCTAATCAATGGATGTGTGCTTCACAGTTGACTATAAATCAACTTTTGACCTTCAGAAATAATGCAAATGGAATGTATTAAATTAACCGTTCTCAACAAGTTTCTTTTCTTTTTCCATTTAATTATTTAATTCCTACTTCATGCGGTGTATGTGGTGACTTTCATAATTGATACACAGAAGAAATGTCAGGACTGAATGGGTACTAGTATTCCTGAAGGTGTGAAGATTGGTTATTTGCTGCAGTTTATTGCTGTTGTTAAAATATCCCTTTTTATGTAATAGTAAAACTTGACTGTGGCCGCTTAATACAGGTATTTTAGCGATTTGGGATCCAATTTAGGTGGCCGTTGGCCACGTTAGACAGGTGATCGCTTATTACAGGTGCATTTACATTATAAATCGTTTGGGAGTGAAAAACGTGGCCGCTTAAGGCAGGTGACCACTGAATACAGGTGGGCGCTAGGACAGGTTTAACTGTATATACATTTGTATTAACTGTCATACAGATCATGTTTTTAACTTTCAAACTTTAAGACATTCTGACATAAGTAACAAACAAGAAGTCTGGGATTTATACACGTGTACTTAAAAAGTTACATCTACATGTATATTTAATTTTTCAACCAACATGAATATGTATCCAGTGCATATCATGTTCTTTATTTATCAAATTTAATTAATAAAGTAAGTTTTAGTCACCTGTCATAGAGGACATTTATAGTGTAACCAGAACAGTTCAAATTAACAGATTACGAATTAATTAACAATTTTAACAGATTATTTTATGTGTAAACAAATTTGAGATTAACAAAAAAGTTGTTTATTCATTTGAAAACCCTCAACTTTATTCAGTGTGTATATACTGGCAATATTTGCCATTGAAGTGAAGAATGTGTGTGTGTGTGTGTGTGTGTGTGTGTGTGTGTGTGTGTGTGTGTATATATGTATGTATGTATGTATGTATGTATGTATGTATATATATATGTGTATATATGTATATATTGTCATGGCTGTCCCAACAATTTTCTGAACTTTTAAAGGGACATTCCTGAGTTTGCTGCAATTTTTAAGATGTTATCGACTAACAGAGACTTTTTAACGATTGTAATTACATATATATATAAAAAAAAAAATTGCATAAAATATTAGTGGCTGCATATTAAACGAGTTTCTGGTCGTTCTAATATTTGTACTAGGTTAAATTTAATTTTATTTCCTAAAATAATTTTTTTTTCGTACGTACGAAATTATTTGAAGACAAAATCCAGTTTGGGCTTCTTACAAATATTAAAACGACCAGAAACACATTGATAATTGAATATACAGACAATGATATTCAGAACAAGAAAATATATTTAATATGTAAGTTTGATCGTAGAAATATTTTATTAGTCGGAAACATCTTACAATGCAGCAAACTCAGGAATGTCCCTTTAATATTGGACAAAACAGAATACTTATTTTTACATTTAGTAGTAATTATTTGAATATTTGCTTGTATTCTGTAATGTCTGGAACTATGCCATTTATAATATAGTTATTGTTTAATGAAATTCTTAGTAGTGCCGTTTGTCGTGTCGCGCAAAAACGAAATTGCGCAACTAATACTACAACCGTGTCCGGTGTATCGGCGCATTCGGCGCACTTGGTATTTTGCTCAAGTATGCTTAGGAAGTTGTCATGTTGTCGGTGTTTTTAACAAATTAAAGTTCAATTTCTTTTTCAATGCTTAATAAAGTATCAACATATTTATTGTTAAGGGTGCAATAAAAAAAAAGAAAAAAAGAATTATCAATAATTATATCATAATTTCAAAATAAATCATTCACCTGTTTTCGTGTATATAAACGCGAAGTAGGTCAGCTTATTGATGTTAAGAATGTTAAAACCAGTCTGAAAACACCTTTCCCGCATTTTTAAAATTATAGTAAACAGTATAAATGTAATTATTTTCTTCGATTATTTTTATTTAAACTGAAAAGGAAAACACAGACAAATGCATACAAAACGAAAATTTTACACCTTAATTGACAGTCATTCCAGTTCACAATTGTCACATTGTTATAAAAAAATAAAAGCGAAATAAGATCCAGGTATGTGCACAATCTACCCGAAAAAAATAAAATCCATGTAGCCATCTTAGCCATGCATGACAATGAACATGTATACATCTGTAGTACTGTGCCACTCAAGAAAACGATTCCGAAACTGATCATGAGATGGGTCATGTGTGATCGTTCATTTTTATAGTAATATTTTTAACAAGACAAAACAAAAAAGTACTAAAATAATTTTGGGACAATAGTATAGGCTAAAGTGAGGTCATGGGCGGTCTATAAATAGCGGGGTCAACGATCCACATCTACTGCGCCGAATCACCGGACATGCAAATCGTTTTGGATACAAGGGGGTGCCTATATTTATGCACCATTTTAAAATGTTTATTTACTACAGACATAAAACAATTTATAGTGTATTTCAGATTATGCACTGCTTCATTGGTGAGAGACAAATTTTATTAAGTATTTCACAGTGTTCACATAAAAAATGGTCCTTGAATGCTTAGGTGCGCCGATACACCGGACAGCACTGTATTGTTATTAGTGATCGTTTGGATGCTCAATGCAATCTACAGTTAGTTGTATTTCAAAATAATATACTCTTCAAAAGAAGAAACGCAAAACCACATTGTCGTAACATTTGGAGAATTGATTTAATTATTGAATGGTGAGTCCGATAATTACCAAATGTTGCAGGATTGTTCACAATTCACTCTAGTCCATTGTGAGTAAGTGATAGGACACACCACCAAGGTCAAGGTCATCTGGAGTCAATACCGGGTGTGGCCTCCGCGTGTGTTGATAACTGCCTGGCACCGCCTGCCCATTGAAGCAACCAGAGTACGGATGACGTCCCGGGGGATGGTGGCCCACTCGGCCTGCAAGGCTGCTGCCAGCTCGGGCAGGGTCTGGGGCTGTGGTTGTCGCTGTCGGAGGCGTCGGTCCAACTCGTCCCATAGATGCTCAATTGGGTTCAAATCCGGTGATATCGATGGCCAAGGAAGGACATTAATGTTGTTGTTCTGTAGGAAAGCCGTTGTGAGACGTGCTGTGTGAGGCCTGGCGTTGTCATGTTGGAACACTGCGTTGGCGTTGGCCATAAACTGGAACGATGTGTGGCCGGAGGATCTGGTCAATGTAGCCCTGTGCATTCAGGTTGCCCTGCACGTGGACCAGGTCAGTTCTGCCACTGTGTGAGATGGCTGCCCACACCATGACACTACCCCCGCCGAATCTGTCCACTTCCTGCACGCAGTTTGCCGCATAACGTTCACCACGACGCCTATACACGCGACATCTTGCATCATGACGTCGGAGCAGAAATCGGGACTCGTCACTGAACCACACCTGTCTCCATCGCAGTTGAGGCCATTGTCGATGAATCTGGCACCACTGCAGTCGGAGTCGACGGTGTTGTGGTGTTAAGATGACACCTCGAACTGGACGTCTGGCACGAATTCCTACCTCACGTAGGCGGTTCCGTACGGTCTGGTCGGATATCCTGCGCAAACCTGGTATTGCTGCGGCTGTGGAGGTGGCAGTAGTCAATCGTTCCCGAAGGTGGCGTACCCGGATGTAGCGGTCCTGCCCGGGGTAGTGACCCGTGGTCGACCGGATCTAGGGAGGTCACGTGTTGATCCATGTTGCTGGTAACGGTCCCACAGTCTGGAGATGGTGCTTGGGGACACATGGAATGCCCTGGCAACGGCCGTTCTGGATTCGCCTGCGTCTAGTCGGCCGATGGCATTGTTTCTCTGCGGTTCACTGAGACGTGGCATGTCCTGGATTGTCAACTGTCGGCCAGATACAGAGGCCAGGCAAGCGAACACCCTGCACTTTTATACTGTCGGTGTTCATGTTGCACGTGCAGACAACGCACGTGCAGTGGTGACATGGTTTGCACGTGGCTGCGTTTTTGCGAATATTCACATTTTGGAACTTTATTGTACAGTAGCTGCGTTTTATCGAATGTAACCGTGGGAATGTGTTTGGGACATGCAATGACCTTATATTCACAAAGCATGAACCGGTAGGAAACATAAAATCGGAGTTATAACCCATTTGTACCCTTTTGCGTTTCTTTTTTTGAAGAGTATATGTTTATAGTGTATGAAACTATATTTGTAAATAGTTGCCGTAATTTTTTTTATGGAATATTAGTATATTACGATCGCTAAATGAGTTAAACTTAATTTAATGCTTGACCGTTGACGTCCGTGTTTTGGTCTTGCGGTCTTCGACTTCAAGTTTATTTAATTCCCAAATTCCTGTGCATATAAAAGCTATGATACAACGTTGACATTAATATTATTGATGTAAATATTTCCATAATTGCAAAGTGTGTGTACTTACACATTGAAAACATCCCACAGGTTCATAAATAAACCTGGGATAAAGTTCCGTTTGATTGACTGTTTTAACATGGCTGCCGGGATTGACCTTGCCCTTCAGTAAAGTTTATTTTCCTCCAAAACTTGTACGATCGATTAGCTATTTTCTTAGTTAAACGTATCCTAATATTGTTTGTACATTATGGCAAATCATTTTATTAATTAATTGAGATAATAACTGTAAAACTATATCCTTGTACGCTGAGAATCTGTTTACACATACAGGTTGCTAAGGTCTAATATATCGGTACACAATGTTTGTAAACAACAGTATAAAAATGCTGTTTTTATAATATCACCAAAGGCTTTTTTATTAAAACTATTTTATATTGAAATTAGACCAAAAAAGCAATTGTGTAGTGATAGTCCCATATTTATGCACATTAGAATTTGTTTGTATTATTAGCTTCAATTCCCAATGTATTTGCAATGCACCATAGCGTCTTTTGGCACAGCACAGCCTTTGATGTACTAGTCATTTGGCACAGCACAACCTTTGATGTACTAACTAGGCATTTGGCACAGCACAGCCTTTGATGTATTAGTCATCTGGCACAGCACATCCTTTAATGTACTAGTCATCTGGCACAGCACAGCCTTTGATGTTAGTCATTTGGCACAGCATAGCCTTTGATGTACTAGTCATTTGGCACAGCACAGCCTTTGATGTACTAGTCATCTGGCACAGCACAGCCTTTGATGTACTAGTTGTGGGGCACTGGTTGAGATGTGTCATAATGTAACCTGAGTTTATTACGGGTGTTTGACCTGGTGACCCATTGCACCTCACTTGATTATTCTACCTCTGAGCTATACATCCTAACCATCGCTCACTGTGATGTAATTTTGGTCAACATTGTTACTAGTACTATGTATGTGCACAAATCATTTGTCTTTCATATAAAATACTGTCTACAACAGAAGCAACTGGCAAACTCTTTTATGAATAATAAAAGACATTGTTTTATTCTGAAGACATATTACAAAACTCATAAAACCCTATCCTCTCCCACCCGTATATTTTGTAACATCTTCCACAATTAACCCTCAATTCTCTTTCCTATTCATGATTACCGGGTATTTGGAGGGAAGGAAGAAATATTTTATATGGACCATCTCACAAACAGGATAGTACATACATACATATTACCACTGGGCTACATCTGGTCCCATGATTATTTTGTGTCTACTTGTAACATATGATTATATTAACATCTTGTTTAGAGCAGTGTAAAAAAGAAACCTGCTGTTGTCACATACTCCTACCACTGAGTTACATCTCGTACGCCCCCTCCCGCTGCACTATACAGAAACAAATCAGGGTTGTTCCTAGCAGGGGCCCTGGGAAAGTTGTCGACTGGACCCTCCACCGCTCTCAAAAAAAAGAAGAAAAAGTGTCGTTTTACTCAAAATGGCGGAGGTTCCATTTTACTGTGCCCGATTGCTGGTTTGCTTTTAGTGGGGAGTTGTTTGGTATTTTAAGGAGGATTATGCCTATAAACACATATAACTTGTGCTTCCATTTGCATAACAATTAAACATACATAGGATAAAATACATTGAACATTTAGTTCAGTATTCACTGCACAATTCTAAAATGTTAAATAGTTGTTGCTACTCAATATTTAATTGAGCACCAACTGTAAATCAAAATTTAAAACAATAAAATGTTCCTTGTACTTGTAGTACAAAAAGAATCGGGGCACAGTATTAGAAACATTAGATATCCTCCATGTACACAAAAACAGCATTTTCATATCAAATGTTTCTTTTTAAATCACTTTTTAATTTTTCTTTGGGTGCAACTGTCCCCTTGCAACCTTGATAGGTCCAGCAATCAATAAAAGTTAAAAAACAAAAACAAAAACAAACAAACAAACAAACAAACAACAACACAACTCACATTATTACTGCTTTGCATGGATTCAGGTATTCCAGATGTTGAACTTTAAGGCTGGAGCACTTGAGTACTTGTTCACTGACGTCACAGCCGGGATAGCAAAGCGGCCTAGGCCTACCACTACTGTATGGTAACAGTACACAGAGTAACACAATCAAAGAATGTAGTTTCATACTGCAAAAGAAAACAACAAAAACACATAATGCAACTTGGCTCGAGTACTCTGACAGTTAGTTCTCGCTCCAGCCAGTGCACTGCAACTGATACATCAAAGGCTGTGGTATATGCTAATCCTGTCTATGGGATGGTGCATATAAAAGATCCCTTGCTGCTAATCGAAAAGAGTAGCCCATGAAGTGGTGACAGCGGGTTTCCTCCCTCAATATCTGTGTGGTCCTTAACCATATGTTTGACGCTATATAACCATAACAGGGTTCCAGCTGGAAAATGTTCATTAATAGCCAAAGTTGTAGCCAAATGTTTACTTTTATAGCCACGATATAAATTTTATAGCTAAAAGAGTGGATTGAAAAATTTAATATTTATATTTGTGTAATTTATTCTCAAATTCATGTGGTGTATTTGTCCTAGTGAGCAATACATTTGTGATTCTTTTCAGGTTTTCTTGAACTGCTTTTTGAATGGCCCATTCAGATTGTTAACAAACTATAATTATGAATTGGCGACAATGGCGAACAGCAGCTGGAACCCTGCATAAATAAAATGTGTTGAGTGTCTTGTTAAATAAATCATTTCCTTCTTTTCTGATGGTTGGAGAGCGTGATAACTGTCCAAATGTCTGTCTAGCTCTGTTACCGCCAAGAGTACTCTTGCTAGATGCAACTAGGTGCATGTGATGGAATTTTAGCAGAGGGTCTAGACTGTGGCAAGCAGTGGTGTAGCGTGGACGCACACATACCTGGCAACCATAAATGATAAAGATGGATGGTAATATTACTAGTAAACAATAAAAATAAATGGGGGGGGGGGGGGGGGGGGGGGAATCTAGATTATGGCGAGCAAAGCCACCCTCTGCATACACACACAGTTGCTATAATTTGCGTAATCATTTTGAGGTGGTGCAGGGTGCACATTAAGCTTGGTTCATCAAGATTAACCTCGAAAGCAAGCACAAGTGTGTGCTTGCACTTGAGGTTAATCTTGAAGAACTAGGGGCACATTAAGTGAAAACCACACTCTCTACATACCTTCGGACTAGTTTTGAGGGTACTATTCTTTTTTTCTTTTCTCATGTTCGCCAACATGCATATCATTATAATACGGTAGCATATTATAATAATACGGTAGCATATTATAATAATTCGTTACCGGCATCGTGAAATTAACGAAAACAGGTTACGCAAGGGAAATTACTTTGTCAGACCACGTAATATACTACTCTCTTAAATGTAAACTTCCAGTTATCCATAACGATTTACATGCTGATACTTAATGAGCTAAATTTAGAATTCACATAAGTCTACTACCGATTTCAAAACAAAAAATAAACTCCACAAAACTCACTTTGCTTCCATTTTCTCGTCTCGATAGTAACGAAATGACGTGTACGTCAACAGACAACAGACAACGCCGTCACAGTAAGCTCCCAGGACAACGCGTCACGTATCAGTGTACAGTTAGCTCCCTTGTGTCCCCGTGACTTCGCTTGTTGTTTTTGCATTAATTAATATTATAGATTGATGTCTGAAAGCTAATTATTTGGAATATCAATATGATGTAAATTCTGTGATAGCCAAAGAGTTATTTAAAATAAATAAATAAATAATATATATATATATATATATCTATATATATCTATCTATATCTATATATATATATATATATATATATATATATATATATATACTCTTCAAAAAAAGAAACGCAAAAGGGTACAAATGGGTTATAACTCCGATTTTATGTTTCCTACCGGTTCATGCTTTGTGAATATAAGGTCATTGCATGTCCCAAACACATTCCCACGGTTACATTCGATAAAACGCAGCTACTGTACAATAAAGTTCCAAAATGTGAATATTCGCAAAAACGCAGCCACGTGCAAACCATGTCACCACTGCACGTGCGTTGTCTGCACGTGCAACATGAACACCGACAGTATAAAAGTGCAGGGTGTTCGCTTGCCTGGCCTCTGTATCTGGCCGACAGTTGACAATCCAGGACATGCCACGTCTCAGTGAACCGCAGAGAAACAATGCCATCGGCCGACTAGACGCAGGCGAATCCAGAACGGCCGTTGCCAGGGCATTCCATGTGTCCCCAAGCACCATCTCCAGACTGTGGGACCGTTACCAGCAACATGGATCAACACGTGACCTCCCTAGATCCGGTCGACCACGGGTCACTACCCCCGGGCAGGACCGCTACATCCGGGTACGCCACCTTCGGGAACGATTGACTACTGCCACCTCCACAGCCGCAGCAATACCAGGTTTGCGCAGGATATCCGACCAGACCGTACGGAACCGCCTACGTGAGGTAGGAGTTCGAGGTGTCATCTTAACACCACAACACCGTCGACTCCGACTGCAGTGGTGCCAGATTCATCGACAATGGCCTCAACTGCGATGGAGACAGGTGTGGTTCAGTGACGAGTCCCGATTTCTGCTCCGACGTCATGATGGAAGATGTCGCGTGTATAGGCGTCGTGGTGAACGTTATGCGGCAAACTGCGTGCAGGAAGTGGACAGATTCGGCGGGGGTAGTGTCATGGTGTGGGCAGCCATCTCACACACTGGCAGAACTGACCTGGTCCACGTGCAGGGCAACCTGAATGCACAGGGCTACATTGACCAGATCCTCCGGCCACACATCGTTCCAGTTATGGCCAACGCCAACGCAGTGTTCCAACATGACAACGCCAGGCCTCACACAGCACGTCTCACAACGGCTTTCCTACAGAACAACAACATTAATGTCCTTCCTTGGCCATCGATATCACCGGATTTGAACCCAATTGAGCATCTATGGGACGAGTTGGACCGACGCCTCCGACAGCGACAACCACAGCCCCAGACCCTGCCCGAGCTGGCAGCAGCCTTGCAGGCCGAGTGGGCCACCATCCCCCGGGACGTCATCCGTACTCTGGTTGCTTCAATGGGCAGGCGGTGCCAGGCAGTTGTCAACACACGCGGAGGCCACACCCGGTATTGACTCCAGATGACCTTGACCTTGGTGGTGTGTCCTATCACTTACTCACAATGGACTAGAGTGAATTGTGAACAATCCTGCAACATTTGGTAATTATCGGACTCACCATTCAATAATTAAATCAATTCTCCAAATGTTACGACAATGTGGTTTTGCGTTTCTTCTTTTGAAGAGTATATATATATATATATATATATATATATATATATATATATATATATATATATATATATATATTATTATTATTATTATTATTATTATTATTATTATTATTTTTTTTTTTATTACCAGGGGTCTAATGCATGAAACGAGACAATGACGTTGTCTAGGATTATTTACGAACGTCGACTTTCACGTGAAAGTCAGAATCAGAGGCCCGCCCCCGCCCCCCCCCCCCCCCCTAAAATTTGCGATAGTTATAATTTTATTATATATTAATTTTCATTTTTTATGATCCCCCTCCAAACCTTCTCCAAAGTTCCCTTGGCACTCCACCTCATGTCACTGGGCCCCCCCCCCCCCCCCCCCCCCTCCCCAAATGGATTTTCTGGATCCGCCACTGAGAATGCTTGAATGTAGACAAGCCAAAGTCTGGGACTTGGAGGGACGAAATCGCTCGAATTTTAGACCTGCTATAACCCAGGCGTAAATACAACTGTAGTCTCTAACAACCAAACTCTATCTTAAAGGTATAACTGATAATAAAGCAATTATAGACCTGTATTTAAGACTTTTAGCAAATAAATACGCCCACAATTAATGCTGAATAATCAATTTAAACGTCGTTCGAAATGATAAAAATAACTGATATAGCAATTCGTCGTACAGTCGCAATCAAATTTTTAATGAAAGAAAAGCGGTATTATGCGTTATTTTGTCTGCAATATTAAACTTACATGAACTAGTATAAACTTGATTAATGGTAAGTGACCCCTAACAGTAAGTCATTAATAAAAGACAAAACGTTAAAGGCATACTGTCACGGATTTAAGGACCTTATTTCTCTGAAAATGGATAATAAATAAAAATTACATTAATTGTTTAAAACCAAATCTAGCTATCGCATCACTTTAACTGAACCATGTTGGAGTGAAATCCATGTCAACCCTCTCTGCACTTTTAGTTTTTGAATTATGGACCATTGCCATAATTCAATTATTTTTACAAAATATCATTAATAAATGGAGTATGGTGGTTATGAACATTTAGGGACAAATCAAATTATTTTTATTCAGGTAATACTTTATTAGACCATTAAATAGGTCAGTGGTATGTGACAATATGACTTTAACATGATCGCATGACTGAGGGTGGCAGGGAAGTAAATCGACTAGTCAGCGTTGTGTTACACACATGTACAGTAGTACAGTGTTTGAAAACAAAAATGTCTCATTGGTTGGCAAACAAGAGAAAAATTAGATATTTGGCAGAATGGCACCTGTTATATGGCAGTCTGTTATACGAGATATTTTCCATCACCTATTTTTGTATCACAGAGTATGAATACAATCCGTGAGTGTAGTGAATTCCTAGCAGCCGTGAAAAGACAGATTAGGGGTGTCTTCAAAAGGGAAAGGGAAAGCGTCTCTCTCTCTCTCTCTCTCTCTCTCTCTCTCTCTCTCTCTCTCTCTCTCTCTCTCTCTCTCTCTCTCTCTCTCTCTCTCTCTCTCTCTCTCTCTCTCTCTCTCTCTCCAGATTAGGTTGATAACACCCAGCTCAGATATCTTTGAATCACAAAATATGGATAGTGGTTTATGATTTTCTTCCCTGCTACCAGAGCACCGACGTTCGGGTCCTGATCTGAGGATATAGGTGTATGATTAGTACCAGTCGATGGAACACCGATGCGCGCTACGCTATATAGACTGTATGTACCAGACGTCTGTGGATGAAACATTTTACTTACGTGCAAATACCGGAATAGTCTCCCTTTGATAAGATCGTATTAAATCTGGACATGCACTGAGTCAGAGCGGAACAGTTGTGTGATAAACCGTGGAGAGAAACTGAAGGTACAACATATAATCACTAGTTTAGGTCACGATTTTTTTTTTTTTAAACAACAAAACAAACAAGAATTTTGAGAGTAGGCCTACTGCTAAAGCAATACACGTCCCCTACCTAACCCAATTTTTTTTCGTATCTCTTAAATTCAAGCGCTAAAATCACCATGAGACCAGTAACAGTATATGATAAAGCTATATAAAAACAATTCTCCTCAGTATCTTCAGGCATTGCAAAACAAAAGTCTGGAAAACAAATTTTCATATCTCCTATGTTTAAGGGCCATAACTCTGTCACAAATGGGTAAATTGCTATGAATTATAAACTTGATCTGTAACAGTACGTGATAAAGGTATAAACAGAATTTCAGCACAATATCTCAAGGCCTTCTCAAACAAACATCCGGAAAAGAAATTTCCACATCGCCTAAGTTCATAACTTTTAACTCAATATCTCAAGGCAAAAAAAAACATCCGAAAAACTGTATGTGGGACGGACATACAGACGGACAGACAAACAGACTTTCAGACGGACGGACGGACAGACAGACAGACAGAAGGACGGTCATGAAACCTATAGTCTCCTCCGGTTGGACTGGTAGGGAACTAATACACGAATACCCGTAATCACGAAACGTTATTCCAACCATGGGCGTAAGGGTTCCCATTTCTGTAGGGGGACAGGTTAATTTTTGCACAAATTAAAGGAAAATGCTCGAACATATTAGCTTTAATGCCAAACAGATATATATATATATATATATATATATATATATATATATATATATATATATATATATATATAGATATAGATAGATAGATATAGGGTTGCAAACGAATCACTACGCATTTTTACCAGGATTGCACTTCATGTTGTGGGTAGAAAGATGCAAATACATGGTGAAATCGTTTCAGGACAATTTGTTTTGCTCGAATGTGTATATCGATTTTGCTGGGTAGTTGCTCCCTTCGCATCTTCGCAAGTCAAGTTATCATTTCGTACAATATACTGCATTACGGATGGCTTGCGAAGATGCTGTCAAGATGGATCACTCGTTAAAGCGACAGACCCTAGTTTTTAAACACTACGGGTTTTTGTTTTACTATTAAAGCCGTTTTTTAATTGTTGAAATCAGACCTTACTTAAATTGTATTGTTTAGATTGTCCATTTTCGTACATCCAAGAGTTTCTAGTCATCCTGGTGTTTGTAATACCACGAAAAGCTTTTTTTCTTCATATTTTTAGAAACGCACGTATCTTTGAGAATTTACAGTCTGTTTTAAAGCCGCACACCCTAGTTCCATCCAGCGAAAATAAATTATAATTTGGTTAATCTACAAACCTGTAACACACTTAGATCACGTTTTTATCAAATGGAGTGAAAAAGCAGGTTTTATATCGATAAATACCATGGGAATCCCCATGACCCAATTGCTTGAAATAATTTTGAAAGTTAGTATTCTGATGTCACCGGTAGATGTCGCTCGAAGCACAACAATGCCTACGTCACGACAAATTTCACAGAGTGCGCACAGACTTGGGGTGCGTTCCTTTCACCTCTCCTGGACATGTCCCAACTGTTCTGTCCTGGTTGTATCCCCTCTCCAGATATGGTAAGACTGAGCAAAATTATTGGTTTTAAGGGTTTGTAACGTTTTGTATTGAGACACTTACTTGTCTGAACTTTATTGTTACTGAAAATGTTCACGAACTGTGAAGAAAAATCTCACAAATGAACAACAACAAATCGGATGTTGATTGCGCGAACCGTGCACGAGAAAACAAACCGAACCAAAATGATAACGGTCACGTGGTATACCAACGTCTGTGACATTGAAATGGAAATATCCCGTCTAAAAATAGATTAGACCTTGTCTGCTCAACGTTTTTTTCTCAAAGATGCGTTCGTTTTTAAGAAATAAGAAAAATGCATTTTGTGGTATTACAAAAACCAGGATTACCAGGATTACCAAAAAACACTTCAGGTGAATGGAAATGTATATTCTAAATAATAAACGGTAAGTAAAGTGCAATTTTATTTGTGAAAAAATGGGTTTAATAGCGAAAAACAACGCCGTAATGATTAACAACTAGCCGTATCTAGGGTGTGTCCCTTTAAAGGGTATTTTCCCCGTTTCAACGTTACAGTCTTATTTCACTCTATTGTAAATTTATCCAAGTGTGTTACGGGTTTGTAGATTAACCAAGCTTGGCATCCATTTTCACGAGTTGAAACTAGAGTCTGCGATTTTTAGAGTGTTCGCGTAAAGTACGACAAGAAGTACATTACCAGTAGTTACAATAATGCTGGTAGGTACAGGGTTCGCAGCCCAGCTCACACCCAGAACGAGTTTTAACAACTGAGTGGGTAGGTGTAAGACCGCTACACCTTTTCTTTTTCACTAACCACTAAACCCACTGTCCTGGACAGACAGCTCAGATAGCTGAGGTGTGTGCTCAGGACAGCGTGCTTGAACCGTAATTGGATATAAACAACAACAAAAAAAGGTTGAAAACAAAAAGAAAAAAGTTACACTAGTTTCGGTTGATCGTAAGCATGGTACAACAATATTAAAGTTCGTTTTATTTAATTAGAGGGTGTATACTACCAAATCAAATCCCATAGACGACAATAGTAACATATGTGGCTAAAACTCCTACCTGCAACGTATCAACCGACATAAACGCCACGGATATAAATACTACCACCCCTTACACTTAAAGTGAATCAGAAAAAAATGGGGGTCAAGCTGCTCGTTTCTGAGATAACGGGTAGCGTCTATGACTACCCTAGTTTCGCACAAAATTCGAGTACTTTTTTTTACAGGTACCCCATACATGTTTCAAGCACAAGGCTACTTGACACATTGGTACTAGATGAAATAAAATTGCACTTTTTTTTTTACCCAGATGAAACTATTATTTTTTACAACCAACACACTCACATTTATAACCAATCACAGGACTTGTGGTGTTCCCTTCTCTATCAAAAGTTCGGTGCACCTCGCACTTTGACCCAGCCGGAAGTTATTTGGTTTAGTACTACCTAGAGCACATTAATTAAAGCCGCAGACCCTAGTTTCAACCCGTATACATTGACACTAAGTTTAGTTAATCTGCAAACTTGTAATTCATTTGGATAAAGTCACAACAGAGTCAAACAAGAGTCTGACGTTAAAGTCGAGACACATCCTTAAAAATAGACTAGAACTCGAATCAATAAACGCTACGTCTCAGACGCACGTGCGTTTTAAAAAATATGACAAATGCAATTTATGGTATTAGAAACACAAGAATAACCAGAAACATTTCAGTTCTACGGAAATGGATAATCTAAACAATAAAATATAAGTAATGTTTGATTTCAGTGATCATAAATGGCTCTAATATTGAAACATATGCTGTAGTGTTTAAAAACTAGGGCCTGTCCCTTTAATTATTCATCGGCAATTAGATGTCAAACGTTTGGTAATCGAGACACGTAGTCTTCAGAGGAAACCCGCTACATTTTCCCACAAGGAACGTTTACATGCACTTTCAAACAGACTTTACAGCACATCCCACAACCTTTGATATACCAGTCATGTGGCACTGATTTGGACCGGGAAAACACCCTAGGTCAGTGGCATAGCGAGATGTGTGTCTGGGGGGGGGGGGGGGAGGCACGTGGCAATCCCCCCTCATCACACCTTTCTTTTTCTTTTTTACTGTATTAAATTTTATAAAATCATACAGTGTGGGTTGCCCCC
This sequence comes from Gigantopelta aegis, assembly GCF_016097555.1. Taxonomy (NCBI): domain Eukaryota; kingdom Metazoa; phylum Mollusca; class Gastropoda; order Neomphalida; family Peltospiridae; genus Gigantopelta; species Gigantopelta aegis. The sequence continues at coordinate 43,565,297 of NC_054707.1, read as the reverse complement.
TGCCCCCCAATAGTGGGTTGTCCCCCCCCCCATATAAAATCCTAGCTACACCAGTGGCTCAGGTGAGCGCTCTATCGACTGAACTAGACCCGCTCCTTAGCAACATGGGTTATATCGGGTAACCCGAAAACCCCCCAACAACAACCGATAACCCTACTGAATATTTAAAATGTATTTGGATTGTAACCTTTATATTTCGGGTCCATTACTATACGGATATTTACCACCTTCAGTCAAAATGTTAGGCCCGTACGTAATAAACAGGAAGGCAATGTAAGTGCAATGAATATGGCAAATATCTATACAGTAATGGATGTGAAATATCAAAGTTACAGTCCACATCTTTTGTTTTATACAATTCCATATTCACTAGGGTCATCGGTTGGGGGGGGGGGGGGGGCATCCGATATATCGTTCAGTGTCCCATCAATGGTAGTAATATATTCAGTCTGTAGTCTCTATTCTGTCCATGGAGAAGAACAAAGATCATTTATAACAGTAGTCTATGTGGCAATAGCAGGTTATCTATCTGTCGTTGATTAACTTATCTTTACAGTGGCATTAAAGTAGTTCAACGACGTAAATATTGTTGCCCTTTATTTATTTTGTCGACAGTTATTTTGGGTCGAAGGTTCAATAGATGTTAAAATATATATATTTTTTTTTTTTAAAAAGAAGAAGAAAAACACGGACCATTGATTACCTTGGTGAACTAACATCAAAGTAGTTATAGTGTAGATGGTAGTCACATACTACCACAATCCGCCGCCCCCCCCCCCCCCTCCGCCACAGTGAACAAGGGTGGACTCAGGAAATATTTTAGGATGAAGACCAAGGGTAAACGGGCACTTCAGTGAAAATTGTAAACAAACTGTTCAAAAGATGGGGTACCTTCGTTTTTTTAGGGGTGAAGTTGTCCCCCTTATACCCTTTATTGGACCCGCCCTGGCCAAGGACCACAAAATGTAGTTTCTGTCATACGACGCACGCACGCACGCACAAACACACACACACACACACACACACACACACACACACACACCTTTAAAACAACGCATTATTGCCAAAACATTACCAGATACTAATAGGAAATCGCGTTTTAGGCAACATACACAGACATATCATTTAACACTGCCCTAATTAACTTCTGAGCCCCTACCCCGTTCCCCATTGCCCACATTTCGAATATGGTTACTTCTTGTGTCCTTGGAGTTGTGTGAGATGAAACCGAATTAAGCTTACCATATGAAACAAGGAAGGATCATGCGTTGTTAGCGCGAGGCGTGCTTGAAACGCAAAGTCTGTTGTAAATCTGGTCCAGATTTGTAATGGTTTGCGCGATCGCATCGCACCCAGAAGTCTTCAAACAGTTGATATAAGCTGCAAGTTTCCTGTTAATGAAATAAAGCCATCCTCAATAACTGCCGTTGTTTTCGCGAACATGCATGTTTATGGTTTATGCGTAAATGGGCATTTTGTGGTTTCATAAACGGTGTACAATTTTTGTTTATAAAATAAAAACAAAAATAAAACTGGGTGATTTTTTTTTGTTTTTTTTGTTTGTTTGTTTGTTTGCAAAATTGATTATTCACTGTTATTATTATTATTATTATTATTAGTAGTAGTAGTAGTAGTAGTAGTAGTACTATTGTTATATTTTAAAAAATAATAAATAAACGTTCAACGGTCATATTATTATTATTATTAGTATTGTTATATTTTTTGAAATAATAAATAAAAATTCAACATGTGCACCACAAAATGGGTGCCTTTCAACAATTACGTAACGCAAAAGTTTACTTTTTTATACCCCTCTCCACATTAACGTTTCGTAACGCTTGTAGTTAAAGGGCCAGTTCCCTCCTTTAAGACTGTGTAACGCTCGTCCAATACACGCACGTCCAATACACTCCCTTCCATGTCCCCCTGTCACGACACAATTGGCCAGTGGTATTAGATTATTCGTTTGTATTTCTGTTTGCAGGGACGTCGAAAGCGGTACGGCCGGTACGGACCTGGCCGTCCGACTTTTGGGGCCAGGAACGTTTTGTTTTCTCTTCCTATGGCGCTCGCATAGTAGGCCTATAGATTTCATCATATACATTGCTTTGCTTTCATGGCCGTACCAACTTTTAATTGCTTCCGACGCTCCTGATTTGGTTTGGTAATAAAACAGCCGTTTAAAAAATTGCAACGGCTGTATGTAAATTTATAAACAAAAATGAGATAGTTGTTTTGAAAACTTTACGTAACTGTTGACAAACATCCCCTCTCCTCGAAACGCATTTCCTGATACTCCTACGTTACTTTACGTTAGGAGCGTTACGTAATTGTTGAACGGCCCCAACATGTAATATTCCAAAATTATAACTGACTGAGATGATCAGATATATCAATGGCGTAGGAAGGTGCTAAAAAGTGAGGGACAACATCGCTGCTGATACTGTGTCAAGAAAAGTGGGAAGCACATGCCCCTCTTGTCACCCCCCCCCCCCCCCCCCCCCCGTTTCCTAAGCCTGTGATATGAAACACTAATTATCAACTCTATTCTTCATTTCATACTTAAGGTTCAAGCATGCTGTCCTGGGCACACACCTCAGCTATCTGGGCTGTCTGTCCAGGACAGAGGGTTAGTTTGTAGTGGTTAGTAAGAGAGAAGAGGGTGTAGTGGCCTTACACCTACCCACCGAGTCGTTAATTTTGCTCTGAGTGGAGCCGGTACAGAGCTGCGAACCCTGTACCTACCAGCCTTATGTCCGATGGCTTAACCACAACGCCATCAAGGCTGGTTGTTTCATTTCAACCTATTTTCGTACTTATATGCAGTTAAGGTTCAAGCACGCTTTCCTGGGCACACACCTCAGCTATCTGGGCCGTCTGTCCAGGGCAGTGGGTTAGTAGTTAGTGAGGAGAGGAGGGTGTAGTGGCCATACACCTACCCATTGAGCCCTTAAGAACTCTGTGACGGAACATGCTCTTATCTTTTCGCCTGTGGCTATATCCATTGTGTTGGGGGCTAGTGCAGCTTGGTTACGTAATACCTCCGCGCGACCGTGCATCCTAATACACACCCAGACCAGGTGTGGAGGCCATGTGGAGAGTGGTTACGTAATACCTCCGCGCGACCATGGTATCTCTAGCGAACTGGCGACGACCAGTCTAGGCTTGTAAGAAAATATACCGTCTTGGTCGCTGTGGAAATATACACATCATAAGATTCGGTCCCGCGGACTGTCTCCGGACCAGTCTGGGATTTTATAATAAATAGCTAGGATAGCTAGCTCCCTTGCACCTGCCAGCGTAGGCGGTCCCTCCTCCCCCCCCCCCCCCCCACCTTTCTTGTCATGGACGGAGGAGCCGGCCAAGGCCGGCTCTTGTGCCCACGACAGGCGTGCGCTACAACAGCTTGTTCTGAATGTGTACTCCCGAGTTGGAGTGCATAATCGTCGGTCGAGTGCTTAGGGTCGCTGCTTCTTGTCGGGAGCAATCGGGAAGAGCGGGGCCCATGGCATTCCTATCCTAGTTTAGGCAATGCATATCTCCTAGGAGAGTTCTTTAGTGGGGCTGTTGCTAGGGGGCTGTGGCGTGCCAACTCCAATGGCTGAGTTTATATGCTGTTTAAGGTGGGTCGTCCATATGGGGGGGGGGGGGTGGGGGGGGTGGGGGGGGGGGGGGGTATACGAATGCAGGGTGGGCCAGAGGTCACCATGTTCTAGTCGTGAGTGCATAATCGGTAAGCGAGTTCTAAGTAGGGCTACTCACGAGCTGAGAACCGGCCACCGGACCCACCGCCCAATTGACGAGTGGTTCGATATTGTATTGCCAATGATTCTCACGTGTGCTGGTAGCCATCCAAACGTTACCTTAAGGTTGAGTTGTTGGATAGCCTTAAGTCCAATGTGGATGGCAGCTGCAGTATCTGGTCTAGTTGATTTATTGGTTTGAAGTGACTGAATAGAACTTAAGCTATTAGAGAAAATTACATTTTTTTTTTTATCCAGACAAGTGCATGTAAAATGGCTGTGAGTTCTGCTGTATAAACTGATAGATTATCTGGCAGCCGCAAATATTTGACTAATTTAGAGTGTCTGGAAAGTTTTTCTTCTACTACTGCGAAACAATCCCTGCCGTTGTCGGGATTTTTAGATCCATCCGTGTAGCTATGGATGTGATCTGGGTAATTTTAATTAGTGGCTACTTCAAATAAGATTTTTTTAAAAGGTGGAAAAGGTGTTTTATCAGTTGTTTGTTTAATTAAGTAATGCGTATGACAATCGATAGGTTGGTTGACATGGTACATTGCCACTGGAGTATTATCTATACCTACTTCAATTTCAATTCTGTTGGCCTGGGTAGCGAAAGAATCATAAAGTTGAGATTTGGTTTAGGGGTTTGACCAGGTCGGTTTTCCTTAGACAGATGGTCCTGTACTGGATGGTTAATATTTAGCGAGTGAATTGTTAAGTGATATTTAAGAAGTTGGAGTTTTCGGCAGTATTCTAAAGGCATTACGTTAAATTCTACTTCTAAACTTTTACCACTGGTTGTATTAGGTACTTTAGCTATAATTCTAAGTGCTTTATTTTGGATAATATCTAGTTTATGAAGCAGAGTCGGGGAAGCACAGCTGTAGGCCTGGGCTCCATAGTCTATCTTGGAGAGGATGCTTTGTAGACCATAAGCATTGCCTCAGTCTGTGCTCCCCAGCTGGTGCCTGCAATAACTCTAAGAAGATTTAGAGGTTTTTAGTATTTTGAATTATGCTGTTTATATGAGGTTTAAAGGTTAATTGACAGTCAAATAGTACTCCTAAAAATCTAAATTGTGAGACGCGTGGTATTAGGTTGTCATCTGATTTAAGCGTGAATTTATCTGGTTTTCTGGTTTTATCAAATAGCATATAAACTGTTTTAGTTGAAGAAAGTTTAATCCCCCAGTCAAGGGCCCGTTTATTTAGTCTATCTATATCTAGTTGACGTTTTTTGAAAAGATAACAAGTATGTCTGCCTGCTCGCCTTAAGGCGCAGTCGTCGGCGAAGAGAGCAGTATTTAGTGGGCAAGTTTGCCCTGGTTTTTCTGTAGAGTTTAGTGCTTTAGTAATATCGTTAATAAAGATGTTGAACAGGGTGGGGGATAGAATTGAGCCCTGCGGAATAACGTTAGTGATTTCTGTTTTATCTGAAAATTGACCATTTACTCTAACTGAAATAGATCTATTATGAATAAAGTTATTGATAAAATTGAACATGTTGCCTTTAATACCTTTATCATTTAGTTTAGTTAACACGCCTTGGCGCCATACCATGTCGAAAGCTTTTTCTGTCTATGAATACAGCGCAAACTTTATGGGATTTCCTAAAGGCATCGTTGATTGAGTTTTGTAATCGTACTATTTGGTCTATGGTTGAGTGTTTGGCTCTAAAGCCATTCCCATCAAACATTTTTTTTAAACTATTAAATTTTATAAAATCATATATACACATGTGTATGCATAATGTGCCCCCCCCCCCCCCCCCCCCAATCCCAATATAAAATCCTGCCTACGCCAGTGGAGAGTACCGAGCCTAGAACGATAAAAAATATGGGGCTTGTATTTCATAATTAAATACAAACGTTTTGTGCGTGCGTGTGTGTCTGTGTGTGTGTATATATACTTCTATTATGCATAAGTAGTGAAACAATGTTACATAAAAATAAAGACGGTCCACATCGACGGTTGAATGAGCACGTGACGAAAGCTAGTGGCAGGGACTAGTCCATTGTAATACGATAGGGTAAAACAGTTTGTTTAATGACGGTGAAAAGATTTTGAAAAAAAAGAAAATTGGTGGTGGAGGAAGGGGGAGATTCTTTTTGGGATGGTGGTGGTTGTTTGTTTTTTGGTGGGGGAGTTCTTGATTTAAGCTGAGTAACAAAAAATACATTTGGAAAAAAATATAAAAGGCTGAAAGATATGGATTTTTAAATGATAATAATACAAATGTATTTAATGATAGTGAAAATATTTTGAAGAAAAATTAATGTTGTTGGGGGGTGGTGGTGGTTTGGTGAGGGATGTCTTGATTTAAGCTGAGTAACAATAAAAATGCATTTGCAAAACACGTAGGCTTACAATATACATACTATTAACTTAATTAGAGACCATCATGACAATTATTAGACTGGAGTCTGAACCACTGTTTCGTAAGTCTAAAATTTAACATACGCAGAGGGTTTAGTGACAGTCTAGTTCAGACTTCGGCTGTTTCCGCTGCATTCGCACGGAAATGAGGTTAGCGTTCTCGAACTTTCTGTGGCGTCCCATTTAATAATGTCCGAACTAGTGGTTTAATTTAAATCAATTGTATGGAAATATTTCGGTTTTCCCCAAATATAAAAATGGCGAGACAACAACTGTAAAAGAGACAAGTACTGTATGCAGACAATGTCAACACGTCATAAGGTTTGTTGCCTACATGTATTTTTTTTCCTAAAACACGATAATGGCTCTGATGCTTGTGGAATTATTTTACTGTCCCAAATAAAATAATGATATATGGATCACACGATCCATTATGTTAATATATATTGTATATGTGTCCCCACAAAACGAACCACCTTTCTGCCGAAAATCACGTGTACAATTCACAGATCTAATTTTAGTAATTGATGGCTTTATTGGTTTATATTAAATTATTATAATTCAGGGCATCATCTTCGATAGCTAAGGCATATCATTCCATCTATTACTTGATTCCATAAATAAATCAAAGGTAAATCAAAAATGGAATGATTAGCTGGCGAAGATACAGAAAGTCAAATTATACGCTGCTGGAAGTGAACTCGGTAGAGACATTCACGAAACGAAATTGATAGAGGTTTTCCGAGGTACATTCTAGTAATTTTGAAGAAAAACATTGTAATTGATTAAAGAATAGACATTTTTGCTTGACATTATCAATATTATTTGTGGTTGTTGACTGTTCAGTTTATTTTGTAGTTTGATGTTTTAAGCACAGAGAACTGCACTTTATTTTGAATAAATATGTCGGGCTCGCTCGTTACTAGCTATTTTTGGAATAAACATTTGGAGGCGCCATCTAGCGTTTATTGACATGTGCAAATAGACAGAAGGAAGTAGGTTTTTAACAAATGCGAACAAATCAGTGTGGAATGTTCCGTTCTTTTGCAAGTTATAAAAACAAATATAAACCATGCGCCATTTTCACAAACCTTGAAATAGTAATTGATCCCCCGACTTGCAATTTTTTTTTATGATTTCCTTCCAATTCACACCGACTTCCCACGTGTCCCAGACCTGTCGTCTGCTATTTGGGCTTGTCAGCTGATCAGCTGAAATATTTTGTGATGATGATAACTTGTTTAACGTGCCCATATACCACTAGGGTTTCGAACACGCCCATCCCGAGTCCGAGTCCGACCTCCAATAAGATCGGTGACCGGACTCTGGGATGGAGGGGGGGGGGGGGGGGGGGGGGGGGGGGGGGGGGAAAGGGGGGGGCAGAATTTTGAAAATAGCAATTAGTAAAATAGTTAATAGAATAAATTTTAAAAAAAGAAAAGAAAAATAAAAAGAATTGACTGCTCGGCCGAATATTTATATAATTTAGAGCATTTTAGAAGGACAGTCCAAAATTAAATAAGAGAAAGAAGAGAGGATCTGACTATTTAATAATAAAAAGAAAAAGAGTAATTTCGACATAAACTTTTGAACGCAGATCTAGAAGTTTAAAGTCTGATCGATATATCCACGTGAGTGGCCTCGTTAAGGCCGTTTGGGTGCATAGCTTATAGGGACGAGATGGGTTGCATCCCGTCAAGAAAACCCCTAGATTGACAGTCGATAGACGTTGAAGGTGTAGTGCTGTGCTGAAATACAGATCTTGAGAAGCCGGATCCATCTGAACGAGAGAGGGTATCAGACTAGGGTATAGTCCAGTCGTCATGGGTTGGTATAGTGGTGCGGACGGGCCCGACTCCGGAGGATACGAGATGGTATCACTATAAAGCAAAGTAAAGTCTAGAAACGCGAACAACCGTGGCGTTCTGCAGAATGGCCCTCATACGAGTCACGAAAAAACAAGTCAACATAGTCAGACGGAGAAATGAGGAATCTCGCTAAAAAAGAATCCAACCTGGTGGTGCAGACTGTCGAAACGAGAAGCGTTTCAGCGTTCAATCAGTTCCAATGGCCACATACATCCCAGTAGAAAACTTCATTTTGCTGACAAAAACAACCAAATCGAGCACACGAAAGCACGTTCAGTGTGCACCAGCGAAACAAACACGTCTTACCGCGTGGAGCTCCAGACTGGGAATGGACAACTTTTGTAATGACGTGTTACGGCTTGTATGGAGGCGCATAAAGGCCACATATTAACATGAAACTGTAACGTCACACATTGTTGATTGACTGCATCACGAAAAGAATGAGCGAGATCGTCAAAATATTTGTCACTTTAAACATCATATTTTTTTTTTTAATTATAAGCACAACTATAAATTTATAAGGGGTACTGATAATAATATTTTTAAAAATAAATAATAAAATAAAATAAAAGTAAACAAAGCACTGAAAAAATAATTGGAAAGAACACAAAAACTTACCTTCATCACCCCAGCCTGGATCATCCACCTCATTGAAAATAATTCAATTTCTCATGAGGAAAGTGAAGGGTCTGATTTGGAGGAATCGAAATGCTGTGTAATTTGTAAAGTTTTCTCTTCCGGCACACAGAGTGTGTAAATCTTGTGAGTGTCAAATGGGTACAATGTGATAAAAGTGATCAATAGAAACGTTTTATATTCTCCAGTGATACCAAGGTTGTAAGGGCGGACAGCTCGTTTCTGTGCCTTCATTGCATGCATAATATACTCAGCAAGTTCCTACAGTGTTACTGTTCAGTATATTGAAGTTTATGATTTGTTCCAGTTTAAAATATCTTGCATTCCAGGATTTGTTCAGATTATTTGTAACGAGAATGTTTAAGTTATTGGTTTTAAGTACCTTTAACCATGATAATAGGACGTTAAAAGGACAAATTCTGGTGATATTCACACCAGGACTTGTTTGATGTTCTCGCTCAATAATACAGTAACATTTATTAAAATTTTGTCCATAACGGGCCTCCATACTAAACAATCACAACACCTGCGGTAACTGAGAGTTCCTTCCCTTTGCGTATGTACGTCACCGCATCAAAACTGGTACATGTTTCTTACTGGAAATTAATGACTTCGGTGGGATTTTTTTTATTTCACTATATGCATGAAAGCATGAATAACAAAACGGCAAACAAAAATCGTTAGATTAGACCAATGTTTTTATTCAGAATCCCATTTTCCGATAAGCCATGCGGTAATAGGGCGTGCTATGCTATATATATATATATTATTTAAACTGTGTACATGCAACTGAATAAGCAAATGCATCATAATACCATATTTTAATTATTATTTGTGAATTACTGACTTATCAGCATGTTTTTGCCTATATGCATTGTATTCATGAATACATAGTTGTATTCGTCACCTTATATTCGTGATACGTATCGTATTCGCCACCCTGTGTATTCGTTACACCTCTAGTGAACTCGATGTGCCGAAGTATAGAAATATATTCAGAATCCATTTGAAGTTCAGTGTTTTTCAAACTGCATTTAAAGATCATATTTCGTTATTAGTGACAAAATCGACCTTTCTCTACAATGAGCCACGTCTTTAACGCCTCAAAACACTTCCAAAAGAAGCCATTGACGTCAGACGCCACGTTAAGAAAAAAATATCATGTGACCCTATCAGCTGTAAAAATGGCCGCGATGTCATACTTTATAGATTCTAATAGACCAAATCAATTCCTATTGCCGATAATGTTAATGTTTACTAATACAACTGATATAAGCAGCGTTTCAACACACCCAGGAAGTACAGCAATAGAAAGTGTGGCACCTCACATCTAATCTACCTGCAAGAAAAATGGGGGGTCACGTATAATTTAAGAGATTTAATTAATGTTTTTAATAGCAACCATCATTTTTGCTGAATATTATTTTTAATTTTTAAAAAAAAATTTGGGTGGGGGTCAGTGTTGCTTTCAAACTCTATGCATAGATTGGGTATGAAACCGGCTTGTTACTTTCAATCTAATTAAAATTAGCTCCACTGGTTAATTACTATTACCTGTGGATCCAACAGCACCCTGTTGGAGCTCATGTCCATTTGACCTTTCATTGGACGAATCACCTTACTTGCAAAATCATGCCAGTGATTTGAAAAGAATTTGAAAACATTCGGGATTATGCCGAGGGTATACGAAATGATTCGAGTGAATTACGAAGTATGCTGGAAACTAATTTCAATATAAAATTTTATATAAAATGACGAAGAGAGAGAGAGAGAGAGAGAGAGAGAGAGAGAGAGAGAGAGAGAAAAATGATGGTATAGCCATAAAATCTGTTTATACTAGTATACAATCCAGAGTTTATTACTGCACTTTCCGCCGTTTTTTTAATGATTGAAATAGACCAACAAGTTCGCCTATTGCATAAATAGTTTTGCCCAATATTTGTAGAATTTGTATGAAGTGTAATTGGTCGATATTTAAATTGTTATTTATTGATGAAATGTCACCTGGCCATGGGAGTCCACGCAATTCTGTTAGAACTACTGGTAGACCAGTAGAGCTAATTGTAATCAGGTTGGTTACTTTCAGTAGTTAATGTCTTATGTATTTAATATTTTATCCTGCTAGCTATTATTAAATAATATAACATCGACATTATAGCGGATTGTGAAATTACATTTTCTTAGGCACATTGTTTTGTTTAGATTTATCTGCCTAGTTAAAACCTAGTTAAGGCAGGATTTCCAAGAGAATGATGAAAACGAAGTCAACACCAGATCAGGACTCTCACAACATTAAGTGTACCTGCTTCTCAATTATTGTAAACCATATGTCCCATGGCCACCTTTTTCACTTGATCATGGATGGCACCTGATGAAAGTACAATGACACAAACCCTATGCTTCCCAAGATATTAAGTAGTCTCATATCAAAAACACAGTATTAATGGCAACCAAGGTAGAGGATGCAGAACATGAAACCTGTCCAACTCAACAACTGATTCGGAGCCTGAGGAGGCCATACCACCCTGGACATAAATTATCATCAATAAAAGTTCGTTTTCTTGTATCCAAATCAGTTTGAAAGCAAATAAAAATAATACAGCAACTGTCTGTGTTACTTTTCAAGATGAGTTCAGTGAAAAAGTAAGCAAATGATTAATTTTGACAACTATTTTGGATTTTTGTCTGAATGTTTTTTTATATGTTATAATGAACACTGTTCTAATGTGTCAAACTGAACTATTTGACCCCCAAAACATATATCTAAACATCAAAATTATCTTAATACGACAAACAGATGCTGAAAAACATGCATTTTGATCATTTTGTTGGCCATCTTGGATTTCGCCACCTGGCACAATTAGCCCACACTTTTGAGAGGGTCACCCCCACTACTTTTAGTCAGAAGGCTTTGATGATATGAAAAAACCCCCACCTTCAAA
>NC_054707.1:43534872-43553530 GCF_016097555.1 Gigantopelta aegis | reverse complement strand
AAACAGCAATAGATATTTTATGTTCTAATCTGTTTTACTTACACTGTACCATGCTGCTGAAAATTTAGAAGAAAACAGAATCATAATCACTGGGCTCGAAATAGTGGCCTGTAAAAAGTGAGAGCAGCTAGTCCATTATTTAGTGAAATAGAAATTCACCTGCTAAAACCAATCACAGTTTAAGGTCATGTATGATTATCTCATTTGCTTTTTAGGTTGTGATTCTATTAACATTTAATTCCATAATGCTCAAAAATACATCTCAGAGGTCCTAATTTTTTACACTATTCCAAATTGTCTTCGCACTCTGAGCTGTTTTATTTCAAGCAGGACATAATTTTTCTTACCAGGACATATTTCACTTCCAATTTCGAGCCCTGCATGTATTCACACTGGTGATTAATGAAAGGATTTTAGCACACTAATCGTGAGGTTGACTTTTTCTTTGTTTTTATTATTCCAGTTCGCTGCAACTTTGTTGGCATATCTCGGGAAAATACCGTTGCAATGGTACATGTATCCTAATGTTTATAGTTAGATTTAGATATACACGTTATGTGAATGATTCCTGTAAAAATATGCTTCAAGTTGATCTCACCAAAAACACTTGGGACTAAAAAGGTTACTTGATGTGTACACCGACATGTTAGTGAGATGGTCTCATTGACGACGCCTGTAACTTGGATTTAACCGAAAAGTACACAGATGTGTGTTGTTACAATGTAGGTCTCACTACACAAATGTTGTCTGCCATTGAAACCCATGTTAAATTGCCCAACTTCAAACGAAGATTGCCAATAGATTGGCACTAACAACATACACCATCACGAACATACATTATATAAGCATTTACGTCTCAGTTTTTTTGCTATATGACTGCATGCATCTGGCTGTAGTACCGGTCCGAACAGGTGGTTTATTAACCGATTCACTCTGGCTGTCTCTTGCATAGCGCAAGAGACAGCCATGTCCCAAAAGGTCGATGCACAATATTACAAAATAGCATGGGCAAAATACAGCCAGAAGGCTTACCATATTAAACATACATATTGTTTTAATTCTTCACCATTTCCTAGAAGTGAATATGTGCACCATAACATGTGTCAGAATTAGGAACTATAGTGGACCATGATCAGTGAAACTCTCACCCGGAAGTGATCTGTGTAGTGAGACCTTAGGAAAGTAATATTTCAAAGGGAGGCCACATTAATTTCATGTCGCATTTTAGTCTGCCCATCATCACTCGCCTTAATTTAAGGACGTATTAATTTCAGGATCTACAGTATATATATATGTTTATCTTACAACATATGTCAGTTATGTCTGAGGTGCAGTCTACATTGTGAAAGAGTACAACTCCCTTGGTGCCACGGATCTTTAGTCATTAGAATTGTGTAAAGTGTGCTGACTGGGAAGTGCAAATAAAAGATCCCTTGCTGCCTATCGTAAAAGACTAGCCTATGTCAAGTATGTGACGACAGCGGGTTTCCTCTAAAAAAACAGTGTCAGAATGACCATATGATTGACATCCAATAGTGGATGATAAGATAAAAAATCAGTGTTCTTTAGTGGCATCGTTATATGAAACAAACTTTACTTTATACTTTTCTTATGCAACAGGACCTGTTGACTTTTTTCCCTGTTTCCGCAGGTTATGTTTATGCAGATTGGGGTAAACGACTTGACACATGCAGGTGCAAGGGGTTTTGCTGGATGTGATTTTTATGTACATACTTATGTGTAGCTACAATTGTATTCAGAGTATACTAATAGTTTTATGCACTACTACGCATATGCAGTTGTTTCAATGCAGGTACAGTACACAATGTTTTGCTGGAATACATATTTCTATTTTCTAACAACCTTTTGGACTTTACTTATCAGACATTTATGATTTAGTATAATGTTAATAATAGCATGGCTTCCTACCTAAAATTATTTGTGGTGGATTTAGTATTTTACACACAGTTTGCAGCTCCTTATTACTTGTCAAGCCGACTTTCAGTATAATGAGTTAACATGCTTGTTGGTATGTAGTTTGAGGTGTATTCAAGATAAGGCATCTATTTTATGGCTTTTTAGTATTACTTACCAAGCTGACATTCAGTATAATGCTCTAACATGACTTGTGTAGGTCAGTACAGAAAGTGGTCTGCGTGTATTCAGTATAATACACCTATTTTGCAGCTTCTTAGTATTACTTACGAAGCCGGCATTCAGTATAATGCTCCAACATGGCTTGTGTAGGTCAGTACACAAAGTGGTCTGCGTGTATTCAGTATAATACACCTATTTTGCAGCTTCTTAGTATTGCTTATCAAGCCGGCATTCAGTGTAATACACCTATTTTGCGGCTTCTTAGTATTACTTATGAAGCCGGCATTCAGTATAATGCTCCAACATGGCTTGTGTAGGTCAGTACACAAAGTGGTCTGCGTGTATTCAGTATAATACACCTATTTTGCAGCTTCTTAGTATTACCTATCAAGCCGGCATTCAGTATAATGCTCCAACATGGCTTGTGTAGGTCAGTACACAAAGTGGTCTGCGTGTATTCAGTATAATACACCTATTTTGCAGCTTCTTAGTATCACTTACGAAGCCGGCATTCACTATAATGCTCTAACATGGCTTGTGTATAAGTGGTCTGCGTGTATTCAGTATAATACACCTATTTTGCGGCTTCTTAGTATTACTTACGAAGCCGGCATTCACTATAATGCTCTAACATGGCTTGTGTATAAGTATAAGTGGTCTGCATGTATTCAGTATAATACACCTATTTTTCGGCTTCTTAGTATTACTTATGAAGCCGGCATTCAGGATAATGCTCTAACATGGCTTGTGTAGGTCAGTACAGAAAGTGGTCTGCGTGTATTCAGTATAATACACCTATTTTGCAGGTTCTTAGTATTACCTATCAAGCTGGCATTCAGTATAATGTTCTAACATGGCTTGTGTAGGTTAGTACAGAAAGTGGTCTGCGTGTATTCAGTATAATACACCTATTTTGCTGGTTCTTAGTATTACCTATCAAGCTGGCATTCAGTATAATGTTCTAACATGGCTTGTGTAGGTCAGTACAGAAAGTGGTCTGCGTGTATTCAGTATAATACACCTATTTTTCCACAGATAATTTGTATGCAGATTGGGGGAAATGATCTTATACATACAGATGTAACACCAAAACAATTGGCTAATGACATTGATTTTGCAGAGGAGTTCAGCACTAGGAGTGTAGGCACTTTAATTATAACTGAACAGTTGTTGTGGAGGGCACGACATAAGACATCAATGGGTTATAACAGTCAGGTGGTTGAGACAAATGTATTACTACATGATCTGGCAAAAAGCAAAGATAATGTTATATTTTGGGACCATCACAGGTTTTGGAAGGAGGATTCGTCTTTCTTGTCAGTGGACCGGCCTCGGTGGCGTCGTGACAGGCCATCGGTCTACAGGCTGGTAGGTACTGGGTTCGGATCCCAGTTGAGGCATGGGATTTTTAATCCAGATACCAACTCCAAACCCTGAGTGAGTGCTCCACAAGGCTCAATGGGTAGGTGTAAACCACTTGCACCGACCAGTGATCCATAACTGGTTCAACAAAGGCCATGGTTTGTGCTATCCTGCCTGTGGGAAGTGCAAATAAAAGATCCCTTGCTGCTAATCGGAAGAGTAGCCCATGTAGTGGCGACAGCGGGTTTCCTCTTAGAATCTGTGTGGTCCTTAACCATATGTCTGACGCCATATAACTGTAAATAAAATGTGTTGAGTGTGTCGTTAAATAAAACATTTCTTTCTTGTCAGTGGATGGTGTTCATCTAGATAAACAATCAATGAAAAAATATTTGCAGTGTTAAAAGTGCTATTCTGCAAGCCAAGAAAAGATTAATATCATAAGTTAGCATTTAGTATAATGCTTTTACATGTTCTTAGGTAAGATACAGAAAAGTGTATTTAGTACATTAATGTTGCAGTTTCTTATTTTCCTTACCAAACTTGGCTTTTAGTTAATACTTAGAAGTATTTGCATAGGTTTATTGAAAGTTAATTGTCTGCTGAATATTTTGTATATTAGTAATTACACAAATGTTGAAGCTACTTAGTATTACTTGTCGAGCCAACATTCAGTATAATGCTCTAACAAGGTTTGTGTAGGTTTACATAAAGTTTACTGCTGTGTAATCAGTATAATACATAAATGTTCACATCTGCTTAGTATTATTATCTAGCCAGCATTCAGTATAATGCTCTAACATGGCTTGAGTAAGTTTATATGAAGTTGGCTGTTATGTATTCAGTATAATACATAAATGTCACAGCTACTTAGTATTACTTATCTAGTCGGCATTCAGTAAAATGCTTTAACATAGCTGGAGTAAGTTTACATAAAGTTGGCTGTTATGTATTCATTATAAGACATAAATGTCACAGCTACTTAGTATTACTTATCTAGCCAGCATTCAGTATAAAGCTCTACATAGCTTGAGTAAGTTTACATAAAGTTGGCTGTTATGTATTCATTATAAGACATAAATGTCACAGCTACTTAGTATTACTTATCTATAGCCAGCATTCAGTATAATGCTCTACATAGCTTGAGTAAGTTTACATCAAGTTGGCTGTTATGTATTCAGTATAAGACATAAATGTTCACAGCTGCTTATAAGTATTACTTATCTAGCCGGTTTTCAGTATAATGCTCTAACATGGCTTGTTTTGGTTTACATATAGTTGGCGGTTATGTATTCAGTATAATACATAAATGTCACAGCTACTTAGTACTACTTATATATCTGGTATTCAGTATAATGTTCTAACATGGCTTGTGTAGGTTTACATAAAGTTGGCTGCTGTTTATTCAGTATAATACAAATATCATATTAGTCCTTAGTGTTTGGAAACTACCTTCAGTATAGTCTTACAGGCTTTCTTATATATACACATTTATTAATGTATAGATGTGTTATACAGATGTATATTCACAATATTATGCAGACTCTTCTGAGTTTTTCAGCATGTTTTCAGTATTGACAGTTGGTTATGATAATTAAAAATGTTTAATTTTATATACACTTTACAAGGGTAACTTCTGCCGGTGTGGGTTATTTTCTCTTTTATAGATAACTACACTAATGGCACCAAAGAAGCCAAAGCCAGCAAAAGAGGTTCACGTCTGTCACAGTGTCTTTAAGCGCTGGAGGACCAACCCCCAAAAATCTGTTCCAGCACAAGCGGCTGTGTCAATGTTGCAGCCAACACAAGAACCGACTTCAACAGTGAGAATGTCCCTGAAGTCCCTGGGCCCTCCAACATAGGAGAAGTAGCGGACACTCCAGAACTGGGAAGAAATACAGCCACTTCCCCAGTTATATGTCACTTATAGAGAGGTTGTTCTCCCAGGGAAACACTTACGATGGCTCCTTGGTTGGATCAAGTTGCAACACATGTACCTATCCATCTGCAGTCCATTTGAGTACTGGTGCTTTGTATCTTTTGTCTGCTGCCAACTCCAGTAGGACCTAGTGTTCATATTTAAGAAGCTGGCACTTTTTGGATGAGTTTGTTGAAGCTAATAATATTGAGTTGCCATTGTCTTTACAGGTTGTAACCAACTTTCTAGCCTTCCTACATTATCGCAAATACGGCCCTGCCACTATTGCATCACACATTTCTGCCATTAGCTATGTTCATAAATTACTTAAGTTGGAGGATCCCACAGACAGTAATAAAGGGTTGCAAAAATATTGGGGGTGCAATGGATACCCGGTTGCCTATCACCAAGAATATTTTGGCTAGATTGATAAGGGGGCTAAAAACACAGTATGCAGTCAATCAGTGCAACTTGTGATCAGCTCAATTTTCTTCTGGGCCTTCCATACCTTTTTACGAATGGCTGAAGTGGTTTGCAAAACAAATTCAGATTACTGCTCAGTTGTCCAGTGCCAGGATGTCACTTTTCATATAGAGGGGGGTCGTCCAACATCTGTTGACATAACACTGCGTCATTTCAAAAACAAGGAGCCTTTATATTTACATTTGACATCCCAAAATAGTGCAGATCTATGCTCAGTCCAGACATGATGGCATTTTTGCACTGAATACACTCATACTGATGGACCGTTGTTCCAGTTCCACAATGAGTATCCTGTCACCTATTCTTACATTTCCCAACAATTAAAGATGTGACATCTTGGTTGGATTTAAACCCAGCATTTTTAAATGCCATAGTTTTAGAATTGGGGAAGCAACAGAAGATGCACAGCTAGGCTATTCAGAGAGTCATCCAAAAACTGGGTAGGTGGGACTCTGGGGCATTCAAAAGTTGCATCAGATTTGATGCTTTCAATATGTAGATGCAGCTTTCTGGGTCTTAGTTTGCTTGCACTGCTCAAAATTCATCATTCTTGGATACTTCTATTGTACCATAAGTTTTCAAATGGGGTTCAGCATTTGGCTGCCCTTGTCGGAAACTTGTGGAAGGTGAAAACCACCAATTTAATGTTAATATATGTAGTACCTCTCTGGAGAGGTAGCAACTTGAATTTAGCTTAGAACTTAGATTTTATGTATATTTGTAATAAATATTTCACGTGACCAAATTTACGAGAGTACAGCATGTGGCTGCTCTCTTAACAGGTGACTAATCACACCATGGAGACTTTGAAGGTCTGCATTCTTAAGAAGTGGCATCATGTTCAGTAGTTGTACCGTACAAACTTGAGAAACTGAACAATATGAACTTAAAATGTCCTTGCTGTTTTAATACATACATGTACATTGTAGGTGATGTTTTTGTTTTTAGACTACATGATTTGTGGATGCATTATTGTTTTTATGAATTCTTAAAATGCAGCATGTGGCTGCTCCACTCAATAACAATACAACATTCTCAGAAACGGTGAATTCAGTTATAGTTTACATGTGATTGCATTTATTGTATGTTATTTTCTTATGCAGGAGTACAGCATGTGGCTGCTCCGCTCAATAACAATACAACATTCTCAGGAACGGTGAATTCAGTTATAGTTTACATGTGATTGCATTTATTGTATGCCATTTTCTTATGCAGGAGTACAGCATGTGGCTGCTCCACTCTATAACATTATTAATTAACATTCTCTGGTTTGGGGAATTGCTCTATGGTTTATATGTTTATATGTTTAAAGAATTTTGAATGTTTTTTTCTCAAGTATGGGGTCACACCTTTTAAAAACTGGAGCACAATTTTGGGTGGCGTGGGGCAGCATGTATTTGCCCTTTGGCGGTTTGTTTGTATGCCACCTTTTGGTTAGTTATAAATTAGTACATGTTAATATTGTTTAAATATGTAAATACATGTACATGTACATTCGTATATAGTAATTGAAATTACAATTATCCGTCATTTAATAAAAATGACATTTACTACAAATACTGAATTGTGTTATTATTTAATAACCAAAACTACAAAACATGTAGCTTCATTGTGCTCCAGAGAATAGTATCAACATAAATAGAATTTATTGCAAATAAATGAATTTATGTTGAACTATTATAGTCCGGCCGTCAGAATGAGATTTTGGGCTGAACCTTGTTTTGAATAACACAGTTTTTTTTATTGGCGATTTTACATATCCAGACCATCCACATTTAGAATCTGAGTGATGCCACGCTGGCATCCTTGAGCAATTTGAGATATTTGCATAAATCCAAGATGGCCACCAACTATCAATATTATTTCATATATTCGCCACTATATGATACATTTATGTATTTAAAACTGCTAGTTATGTGTATTTTTACACAATATGAAATTTAGATAAATTTATATTTTAAATAGATCATTTCGTATTTTCAGGAAATCCAAGATGGCCACCGAATCTCAAAATCTGGCCACATAATTGTTCTCAGGTCGTGAATATGTACTATATATTGCCTTTTTTGCATGAGAGAGTTTTGTATTGCAGAATTGGTGCGGAAATGCATATAAACATACAGTATTCTGCTTTTGGACTCCGTCCTTTACCATTATACAATCATTGAACACCTCCAGAAATTTGATGGTTGTTTGTATTTCTCGATATATACAGCTGGTGTAGATTTTCTGAAATTGGCAATAATTGTTTATGCAACGTTACAGTTACGTATCGACAAAAAGTCCTGAGAAAAAAGCATAGCGTTGTTAGACGCGCATTGTCCAGTTACAGACGTCGTTGTACGTTGCATTTGCTTCCCGCCACTTAGGAGATAACCATATTGCGTTTTTAGATTTGTGGGTGTTATTGTCTATTTGATCCCGCAAATGTCATTTTTAAAAATTCCATATGGTTATGTCCATTGTAAACTGAATCAACTGTATATTTGGTATTTCGTGGAAAAAAATATTTGGCTACAATCTAACTGAATCGTCAACTTCGCCTCTTTCAATTTCTAACGACGTCATTTTCTAATGACATCATTAGCTTTCCGAGTGTTATTGTCTATTTGATCCCGGAAAAAGAATGTAATTAACCAATCATAATAAAGAACACACCGGAAGTCATTTTACAATAGAGTGCAACATGTTTGTAATTCTGATATTACTCACTAGTTTGCATTTTAGACTATTAGATATATTAGGTCTAACAAGGCAGACACAACTATAATGAGCATAATGGAAGGTTGCTGTTTGAGAATACATTTCAATGTAGAAACAAGAAAGAGTCGTTATCCACAGCCGGACCCGATAGGGTGAAAACGATAATTCGTTGCAGCAAAGAGCACGATGATGGTGTTCACATGGGTCTTGAGCAACTGCTGGATAATGATGACGCCTGTACAGTACAGTGTCACCGTAGTTGTGTGTCATCTTATACGTCATCGCACCACAGGAAGCATAAAAGGAAAGCCACAATGGCAACAGAGTCTCTATCCAAACCGAAATATCTAAGACGATCAGTGGAACGTCCATTCGTCTTTAAGCAGCATTGTGTGTTCTGTGGCAATCAATGCAATTTCAAAAAAGACCCCAAAAATCCAAAGGGATGGAGACCGGCTTACCTAGTTCAGCAAGTAGAGAAAGGACAAAGTGACCAATCACTTAGAGATGCAATACTAGCTAAATGTGACAAGCGCGGGCCCTGAGATGAATGGGCGTTACAAGTGCATCTTTGCGTGGATGCAAATCGAAGCTTGCATGCACTATATTTTGTGCATGTCGTGCAACCAACTGCTGTAATGTTCTCACTAGTTCAGTGGAGTCAGCTGTTGACATAGAAATTGAATGAAGGAAACACAAGACGGTCGTTCACATCGAACAACCTATTTCCCATGTAATGAAGGTTGAAAAGCTCCTTGAACAACACTCGACTAATCTACGACTATATGTAGCCCTGTAAGGTCCTCATGAAGAAAATCTAAACTAAAATTGCAATATATAGAAATAAGGCCCACAGAATGGAAATGTTACAAAACTAAAGATACAAGACGATATACCACCAGCATATCAATGAGGGATTGCTGGGTTATAAACATTCCGCTGTGGTCATGGTGGTAATCTAATGTACTTCGCGTATATTTCATAGAAATCCTGTTGGTATTAATTTTGTGTTCTGTGGAGCTTCCGTTGTTTTTTCATTTATGTCTGCTGTTGTTCCTGTAATTCTTACTATCATTTAGGGATCTTATAGCTATGGTTGTGTTGGGTATCTCGACGCACACGCTTTGATGAATACGTTGTCGCCACCGTATTACGTTTTCTTACATGAGCCATACTGTATTACATTTACAAATATATTGCGAAATAAATATTTGGTGGCCATCTTGGATTTATGCAAATGAGTCAATATGTCATTTACATCATAAAAGTACCTGAACGATTACTTGTGCCCAATGACTGTGTTACAAAGTTTGAAAGTTCGTAAATATGCCATATAAGTGCAAATATATGGAATGATATTGAAATTTGGCAGCCATCTTGGATTTATGCAAATACGTCAATATGTCATTTACAATATAAAAGTTCCCAAACAATTAGTTGTGCTCAATAACCGCTTTACAAAGTTTGAAAATTTGTAAATATGCCATGTAAGTGCAAATATGTATATGGAATAATATTGAAATTTGGTGGCCATCTTGGATTTATGCAAATATCTCAAATTGCTCAAGGATGCCAGTGTGGCATCACTCGGATTCTAAATGTGGATGGCCTAGACATATAAAATCACCAATAAAAAAAACTATGTTATTCAAAACAAGGTTAAGCCCCTGATGGCCGGACTATTATAACTCCTGTCCTGTATTCATATGTGGACATTACAGTTAGTGACTACCAATGTTACACCAGATGATCATGCTCAAACTTCCAATTAATAATAAATAGATTAACCAATCAGAAGACTTCTGCACTCTGAGGAAGAATTCTGCCTTTCGAGCGAATCACAGGTAAATAAACAAAAACTTTGCTTTATCCCACCATCCACCCCTTTCACACTCCTTTTATGTAATTTAGGAAGATGTATTAAGCGACTGTAATTGTGAAGCACAGTTAAGTGATGTACACTATATTGCGTTTTTATCAGTTGTTGTTTTTTTGCTTTTAATTAATAAATGGAGTATGGTGGTTATTGAAGATGGTTGAATAAAGTACATTTAGGAACAAATCAAATTATTTTTGTTCGGGTAATACTTTGTTAGACCATTAAATAGGTCAGTGGTCTGTGACAATATGCCTTTAATAAATTTACATATATATATATATATATATATATACAGTCGTGTATATAGACACATGTACGTTAAATGACATAGATGGCGGCTTCCAATGCCGTTGTATTTGTGGAATTAATATTTGTATGCAATGTTTAACATGATGTGTAGTAGTAGACTAGTCCTGAGTGCAAAAGATCCTTGCGAAGTGCAGCTTCAGTCAAGTATAAAAAAGCAGTCATAAGTACAAATCAAGAGATAAGAAGCTATCAGAACGGTCAGAAACTGTTAAAACGGCCTTGCATTATTATATTATAGATTACACAAATGCACAAAGAGGGACAATGCAATAACAGAAACACAAAGAAAACAGTTGACAATGATTTTAAAAAGTGTATGTTTACAATGCTCAAATATAAAAGTTCACATAAATCACCTGAATAACAAAAAACATACCAACTAATTTATTCATACATATTATTACAATTTAAATCACTTTTAGTTCATAATTTTTCCAAAAAAATAGTTTTAGAACAAACATTTTAATGTAAAGATATGAAAAATTGTGGATTTGCTGAAGGGGAGATAATTATGGCGATATTGTGACGTCATAGATTAATTGTTTTTACAAAATTATATTTTACAAAAAAAGATCTTTAAGATGATAAATAATTTTTAAAAATATACCAATTAATAAGAAAGTTATGTTGGAAAATGTATCCCTACCCTCTAATAAAACACACTCGCCAATATTTCTCATATGGGTCATATACATACAATTTTATGCACTTTCCCCCTCGACTACGCCTTGATATTTTTAATATGTTGTAGATGAGGTATTTCGGATTTAAAAAACATTAAAATCAATTCTGTTGCAATTACTTGTGGGTCGACCACTTTTTTGAGCTAATTTGACTGGACTATAAGTGATGTACACTAGTCTATCGCTTTTCCCAGTTGTTTTTTTGCCTTTAATTAAGGTTTTCGCTGGGTTTTTAGTGCGATATTCGGGAAGTTTGTTTGTATGCCACCTTTTGGTTAGTTATAAATTAGTACACGTTAATATTGTTTAAATATGTAAATACATGTACATTCATATATAGTAATTGAAATTACAATTATCCGTCATTTAATAAAAATAACATTTACTACAAATACTGAATTGTATTAACTGTCGGTGTCATACAGGTCATGTTTAAGACATTTAATTCTGACATCAGTTACAAACAAGAAGTCTGTGTACATGTGTATTTAATAAGGTATAGCTATATTTATTTTTTTCAACAATATGAATATGTATCCAGTGCATATTATTTTATTTATTTATCAAAGTTAATTAATAAAGTAAGTTTTAGTCATCTGTCGTAGAGGACATTTATAGTGTAACCAGAACAGTTCAAATTAACAGATTACGAATTAATTGACTATTTTAACAGATTATTTTATATGTGTAAACAAATTTGGGATTAACAATTAACAAAAATGTTGTGTTTATTTATGATTTGAAAATATCTGCCATTGAAGTGAAGAATATATATGTATATATATCATCTGCTCATGGAGTTTGAAATTATATTTTCTTCATTACAGTCCAGTCAATTTAACCCAAAAATTATGTAAACCCAAAACAAAATTAATTAGAACAGAAATGATGTGTGTTGTTTTTTTGCATTCATATATGTATCTGGCATGACATATTAAAAATCCCCTCTCGAAACTGCATGCTAAATATGATTTTTGGGGGTAAAAATTTAAAACCATAATAAAATCTTGTATTTTTGGAATATTTTAATAAATTAGTATTATGCTTATATTCCCTCTTCACGTTTGGTGTGTATTGTTAAAGGGCATACAAATACACATAAATATTGCCTTCTGGTGTTAAATAAGTAATTAAAAAATGGTTGCTTAACAAAAATGTTTACAATTTTTGAATAAAATACACACATCTCAAAGTCAGGTCCAATTTGACCGAAATGTGACATATATGCGAGCATTTGTTTTAGCATGGTTTTATCCCACATTTCCCCATTCGTAAACGGCAATTTTCACACATTTTCATGATTTTCCCTTAAGAATTTATTTCCCTTTTAATATGTATTTCACAAAACCCATGGTGAAAAAAAAAATGTTTTTGAAAATTTTCAATTTCTCGGGATACTTATTGCTTGCTCGGGAGATACAGATCCAAGAGACTCCTGCGTAAATCGGGAAGGTTGACAGGTCTGCAAACATTATATTTTGGACCTTTCAGTTTCTGAGACAGAACATTTCGTACCTTGTCTACTGTCATGCCATACACTTTACACATTATTTGTTCAGAGCATTCCTGTTTATTCACAGTAACATTGCTTTCTGCTCAACCAATTATGAGGCATTGGTATCCTTCTTACATGTTTGTATACTTACATGTTTGTATATACCTAAATTGTGCATTTATTTCTTTTACATAGTTATAGGTTAAATACTTGTAGCAATCAACTACAATATTTGTCTGACTGTCAGCAGATTTCTCAAACATTTTGTTCCCTTCAGGTTTTGGACTTTGATCCAATTACCTGTTTCTTGAACAATCAAGATTGACTTGCCAAGTAATTTCACAATTACCTTTAGATATTGATATGGGGAGCAAAAAATGGGAGCCTGTACGCCTATGTGGGTAGCCATTAATTCTTTATGATCAGCACAATATTCTCTTCCTGGTCAGCATTATTTGCTGTAAGTAATCTGTGCAATATGCTTCATTGAGTTCAAGGAGTATACCTGATTCTAATTGATTGAATTGTGTGCTTTGGGCCTTTGAACTATAAAATTATCATATAAACATTGATGAAGGATTCCAAGTGGCAACTGATGAGCATATACATGTTAGTAAAGTACTGGTACACCAACAACTGTAGTTCATGTGATCATATCCATTAAACCATAGCAATATGTCCCAATGTGAAAGAAAGAAATATTTTATTTAACGATGCACTCAACACATTTTATTTACGGTTATATGGCGTCAGATATATGGTTAAGGTCTCACTACACAGATGTCATCTGCCATTGAAACCCATGTTAAACTGCCCAACTTCAAGCGAAGAATGGGTTCTCGTTGGCACCAACAACATACACCATTGCGAACATACATTATATAAGCATTTATTTTCACTCCAAAATTGAGAACATTTCCGTCTCAGTTTTTTGCTATATGACCGCATCTGGCTGTAGTACCGGTCCGAACAGGTGGTTCATTAACTGATTCACTCCGGCTGTCACTTGCGCTATATACCCATGTCCCAAAAGGTCGATGCACAATATTACAAAATAACATGGGCAAAATACAGCCAGAAGGCTTACCATTAAACATACATATTGTTTTAATTCTTCACCATTTCCTAGAAGTGAATATGTGAACCATAACATGTGTCACAATTAGGAACTATAGTGGACCGTGATGAATGAACTGTCACCCGGAAGTGATCTGTGTAGTGAGACCTAAAGACCACACAGATATTGTGGGAGTAAACCTGCTGTCGACACTTCATGGACTACTCTTTTTTCGATTAGCAGCAAGGGATCTTTTATATGCACCATCCCACAGACAGGGTAGTACCTACCACAGCCTTTGATGTACCAGTCGTGGTGCACTGGCTGAAACGAGAAATAGCCAAATGGGCCCACCGACGGGGATCGATCCCACACCGACCACTCATCGAGCGAGCGCTGTTCCACTGGGCTACGTCCCTCCCTTGTCCCAATGTGAGTACAGAGTGATACTCATTCCAGTGATCATCACCCACTACCCAAGGTTGTAAACACAACATGAGAAGCACTAAAGTACTGTCGGAAATAGAATAAAAATTACCATTCATCAAAATATGAAAATTTTAATTATGTTAAGTAACTTAAGAAATCGTCACCTTGGACCACAGAAATAAGACCATACATCACTGCCAATCAAGTCTATATTTTAATCAGTCTTTGATGAAGGTTTCTGTATTTCTATTCTATGAAACTTATTACCGTAACTGCAAAAAGATTAAATGTTGAAGCAGTAGCGAATCTGTGTAAAGGAGAGATCAGTCATCACATTTGGACTCCCCACCCCCCTTTCAGAAATCCTGAATCCGCGCCTGTGAAGTGCTTGAGATGTTATGTATGAGCTCTCATTTCTCTAGTAAATTGGTTTCCTGCCAATACCTGATCAGCAGCAACATGACCAAATATACTATGAAATCCTCTATTTCCATGGGCTTTAATTCATGGTTTTCCTAAAATACACATTTCGTTGGGTATTTAACTTTGTGGATCAAAAAGGTAGTATCATAACTTCATATTACTAGTTGACTGCACTAGTCCACGAATCATACGAAAATTTTATCACCACAAATAAAAGTGAAAGAAAGAAAGAAATGTTTTATTTAAGGACGCACTCAACACATTTTATTTACAGTTATATGATGTCAGACATATGGTTAAGGACCACACAGATTTTGAGAGGAAACCTCCTGTCGCCACTACATGGGCTACTCTTTCCGATTAGCAGCAAGGGATCTTTTATTTGGGCTTCCCACAGGCAGGATAGCACAATCCATGGTCTTTTTGAACCAGTTATGGATCACTGGTCAGTGCAAGTGGTTTACACCTACCCACTGAGCCTTGCAGAGCACTCACTCAGGGTTTGGAGTCGGTATCTGGATTAAAAATCCCATGCCTCGACTGGGATCCGAACCCATTACCTACCAGCCTGTAGACCGATGGCCTAACCACGATGCCACTGAGGCCGGTCATATAAAAGTGATTCCACAGTATCATGCAGTCTCTATACCTGAACATTTCGTGTGATAACAGATAACTTTAAAAATATAGATAGTTCATAGCAATGTGCTATTCTGTCTGTGTGATGGTGCATATACCGGTAAAAGATCCCTTGCTACTAATGGAAAAATGTAGCAGGTTTCCTCTCTATGACTGTGAAAATGACCATATGTTTGACATCCAATAGCTGATGATTAACAAATCAATGTGCTCTAGTGGTGTTGTTAAGCAAAAGAAACTTTATTTTTTCATAGCAATGTATGAACCTCCCACCATAGGAATAAGTTTCCAATAAAACATTCATAAAGCTCATAACAAATCTTTAAATACAACAGTAATGACCGTATGCATATACTTCTAACTGTTAGATACATCCATATGGTAAATTTCTGAATGATGATGTTTAAGGTATTGATTTTAGGGATTGGGGATTGAAAAAAATGGGCGTATATCTAACATTGTTTAATGGGGTAAATATTAATATGCATTGTTATACA
Organism: Gigantopelta aegis; assembly: GCF_016097555.1. NCBI lineage: Eukaryota > Metazoa > Mollusca > Gastropoda > Neomphalida > Peltospiridae > Gigantopelta > Gigantopelta aegis. The sequence continues at coordinate 43,537,556 of NC_054707.1, read as the reverse complement.
ATAGCTGCACATAACTCAGTTAATTAATGTGCAACATTATGTCATGTATGATACTGTATGTCAATAACATTGTGAATTGTTCAATGCTGTACATTATTTGGGAACAAGGTTTCCTATTCAAGTGCAGATCCAGGGGGTTGGGGTGCTGAGGGGCATGTGCCCTCTTTTTTTTTTCACTGTCGTAAAAAATAATAAAAGCCCAATCAAACACCTCTTACCATGCCCGACACCCCACCCATTTTTTTTCACAAAGCCCTGGATCCGCACCTCTTAATTATGGAAATAACTAAATACATATTAATTAATTAATTTTTTACTATTTTTTATTATTTACTTAAAGCCGCACACCCTAGTTCCATCCAGCGAAAATAAATTATAATTTGGTTAATCTACAAACCTGTAACACACTTAGATCACGTTTTTATCAAATGGAGTGAAAAAGCAGGTTTTATATCGATAAATACCATGGGAATCCCCATGTCCCAATTGCTTGAAATAATTTTGAAAGTTTGTATTCTGATGTCACCGGTAGATGTCGCTCGAAGCACAACAATGCCTACAATGCCTACGTCATGACAAATTTCACAGACTTGGGGTGCGTTCTTTTCACCTCTCCTGGACATGTTCCAACTGTTCTGTCCTGGTTGTATCCCCTCTCCAGATATCGTAGGACTTAGCAAAATTATTGGTTTTAAGGGTTTGTAACGTTTTGTATTGAGATACTTACTTGTATGAACTTTATTGTTACTGAAACTGTTCACGAACTGTGAAGAAAAATCTCACAAATGAACAACAACAAATCGGATGTTGATTGCGCGAACCGTGCACAAGAAAACAAACCGAACCAAAATGATAACGGTCACGTGGTATACCAATGTCTGTGACATTGAAATGGAAATATCCCGTCTAAAAATAGATTAGACCTTGTCTGCTCAACATTTTTTTCTCAAACCTGCATCCGTTTTTCAGAAATACGAAAAATGCATTTTGTGGTATTACAAACACCAGGATTACCAGGATTACCAAAAACACTTCAGGTGAATGGAAATGTATACTCTTCAAAAGAAGAAACGCAAAACCACATTGTAACATTTGGAGAATTGATTTAATTATTGAATGGTGAGTCCGATAATTACCAAATGTTGCAGGATTGTTCACAATTCACTCTAGTCCATTGTGAGTAAGTGATAGGACACACCACCAAGGTCAAGGTCATCTGGAGTCAATACCGGGTGTGGCCTCCGCGTGTGTTGACAACTGCCTGGCACCGCCTGCCCATTGAAGCAACCAGAGTATGGATGACGTCCCGGGGGATGGTGGCCCACTCGGCCTGCAAGGCTGCTGCCAGCTCGGGCAGGGTCTGGGGCTGTGGTTGTCGCTGTTGGAGGCGTCGGTCCAACTCGTCCCATAGATGCTCAATTGGGTTCAAATCCGGTGATATCGATGGCCAAGGAAGGACATTAATGTTGTTGTTCTGTAGGAAAGCCGTTGTGAGACGTGCTGTGTGAGGCCTGGCGTTGTCATGTTGGAACACTGCGTTGGCGTTGGCCATAACTGGAACGATGTGTGGCCGGAGGATCTGGTCAATGTAGCCCTGTGCATTCAGGTTGCCCTGCACGTGGACCAGGTCAGTTCTGCCAGTGTGTGAGATGGCTGCCCACACCATGACACTACCCCCGCCGAATCTGTCCACTTCCTGCACGCAGTTTGCCGCATAACGTTCACCACAACGCCTATACACGCGACATCTTCCATCATGACGTCGGAGCAGAAATCGGGACTCGTCACTGAACCACACCTGTCTCCATCGCAGTTGATGCCATTGTCGATGAATCTGGCACCACTGCAGTCGGAGTCGACGGTGTTGTGGTGTTAAGATGACACCTCGAACTGGACGTCTGGCACGAATTCCTACCTCACGTAGGCGGTTCCGTACGGTCTGGTCGGATATCCTGCGCAAACCTGGTATTGCTGCGGCTGTGGAGGTGGCAGTAGTCAATCGTTCCCGAAGGTGGCGTACCCGGATGTAGCGGTCCTGCCCGGGGGTAGTGACCCGTGGTCGACCGGATCTAGGGAGGTCACGTGTTGATCCATGTTGCTGGTAACGGTCCCACAGTCTGGAGATGGTGCTTGGGGACACATGGAATGCCCTGGCAACGGCCGTTCTGGATTCGCCTGCGTCTAGTCGGCCGATGGCATTGTTTCTCTGCGTTTCACTGAGACGTGGCATGTCCTGGATTGTCAACTGTCGGCCAGATACAGAGGCCAGGCAAGCGAACACCCTGCACTTTTATACTGTCGGTGTTCATGTTGCACGTGCAGACAACGCACGTGCAGTGGTGACATGGTTTGCACGTGACTGCATTTTTGTGAATATTCACATTTTGGAACTTTATTGTACAGTAGCTGCGTTTTATCGAATGTAACCGTGGGAATGTGTTTGGGACATGCAATGACCTTATATTCACAAAGCATGAACCGGTAGGAAACATAAAATCGGAGTTATAACCCATTTGTACCCGTTTGCGTTTCTTTTTTTGAAGAGTATATATTCTAAATAATAAACGGTAAGTAAAGTGCAATTTTATTTGTGGAAAACTGGGTTTAATAGCGAAAAACAATGCCGTAATGGTTAACAACTAGCTGTAACTAGGGTGTGTCCCTTTAACAAAATGAATAAAATT
>NC_054707.1:43522372-43529872 GCF_016097555.1 Gigantopelta aegis | reverse complement strand
TTTACTTTAATCTCATTTATTTTATTTTATTTTATTAACTTTAATTAATTTTTATTTCATTTCTATTAATTAATAAATGTTCTTTTATTTTACTTTATTAACTTTAATTAATTTATTTTATTTTATTTTATTTTATTAACTTTAATTAATTTTTATTTCATTTCTATTAATTAATAAATGTTCTTTTATTTTATTTTATTAACTTTAATTTATTTTTACTTTTTAAGTTATTTTATTAACTTTAATTAATTTTTAGTTTTATGGTTTTTGTTTTATTCATTATGGAACGAGAAATGACTTCACCGATCCTTTTCCACATGTATACAAGATTGTTCCGAGTTTCATTTTCCTCCCATAATGCACCGCGCGTTTTAAACCCAAGTCATACGGTCGGTCGTTTTTCCTTTAATTCAAAGTGAAGATCGTTTCAAAGTAAGTATTTCTTAGTGTCCATATGCTCCAAATAGATCACAGTACACGATTAGGGTGGAAAAATGTGATGACAGTCGTTTTTCTTTTAGTTTGACCGCAATTCAGATTGAATTCCGTTCCGAGCAAAATTGCTCGGAAGGGCGCTAATGGCGTTGTTCGTCCCCAGGATTAACCTTTGGTAGTGCTTGCACTTGTAGCCAAAGTTAATCTTGATGAACTAGCACAAGTGTGTGCTTGCACTTGAAAAACTAGGGGCACATTAAGTGAAAACCACACTTTCTACATACCTTCGGACTAGTTTTGAGGGTACTATTATTTTTTTCTTTTCTTGTGTTCGCCAACATGCATATTATTATAATACGGTAGCATATAGCCCGAGTACTCTGACTGTAAGAGAGCTAGACGGACATTTGGACATAAACACGCTCTCATTACAGTCAGGGACCAACCTATGTGGTTTTTTTGGCAATTCCTGACTACCAAACGGTAGGCAACGAGTTCCGCTCTAATACCACAACAATCCTATGTTTGACGTCAAATACCTTTACATCAATCATTTTCGAGTTAAGTGATACAAAAAAATCCACATATTAATCAGTAATGAGAGCGTGTTTATGTCCAAATGTCCGTCTAGCTCTCTTACAGTCAGAGTACTCGGGCTAGGTAGCATATTATTATAATTCAGTACCGGCAACGTGAAATTAACGAAAACAGGTTACGCAAGGGAAATTACTTTGTCAGACCACGTAATATACTACTCTCTTAAATGTAAACTTCCAGTTAGCCATAACGATTTACATGCTGATACTGAATGAGCTAAATTTAGAATCACATAGGTCTACTACCGATTTCAAAATAAAAAATAAACTCCACAAAACTCACTTTGCTTCCATTTTCTCGTCTCGATAGTAACGAAATGACGTGTACGTCAACAACAGACAACGCCGTCACAGTAAGCTCCCAGGACAACGCGTCACGTATCAGTGTACAGTTAGCTCCCTTGTGTCCCCGAGACTTCTTGTTGTTTTTGCATTAATTAATATTATAGATTGATGTCTGAAAGCTAATTATTTGGAATATCAATATGAAGTAAATTCAGTGATAGCCAACGAGTTATTTAAAATAAATAAATAAATAAATAATATAACTCTTCAAAAGAAGAAACGCAAAACCACATTGTCGTATTTGGAGAATATATATGATATATATATATATATATATATATAGGTATATAGTCAATATTGTTATTATTTATTATTATTTTTTTTATTTTTTTATTACCAGGGGTCTAATGCATGAACCGAGACAATGACGTTGTTTCGGATTATTTACGAACGCCGACTTTCACGCGAAAGTCCGAATCAGTGTGTGAGATGGCCCCCCCCCCCCCCCCCCGCGTCCCCCTAAATTTTGCGATAGTTATAATTTTATTATATATTGTTAATTTTCATTTTTTTATGATCCCCCCTCCAAACCTATCCTGCGCAAAGTTCCCTTGGCATTCCGTTCCCTCACTGGGTCCCCCCCCCCAATGGATTTTTTGGATCCGCCACTGAGAATGCATGGATGTAGGTCTACAAGCCAAAGTCTGGGACTTGGAGGGACGAAATCGCTACAATTGTAGTCTCTAACAACCAAACTCTATCTTAAAGGTATAACTGATAATAAAGCAATTATAGACCTGTATTTAAGACTTTTAGCAAATAAATACGCCCACAATTAATGCTGAATAATCAATTTAAACGTCGTTCGAAATGATAAAAATAACTGATATAGCAATTCGTCGTACAGTCGCAATTAAATTTTTAATGAAAGAAAAGCGGTATTATGCGTTATGTTTTCTGCAATATTAAACTTACATGAACTAGTATAAACTTGATTAATGGTAAATGACCCCTAACAGTAAGTCATTAATAAAAGACAAAACGTTAAAGACATATTGTCACGGATTTAAGGACCTTATTTCTCTAAAAATGGATAATAAATAAAAATTACATTAATTGTTTAAAACCAAATCTAGCTATCGCATCACCTTAACTGAACCATGATGGAGTGAAATCCATGTCAACCCTCTCTGCACTTTTAGTTTTTGAATTATGAACCATTGCCATAATTCAATTATTTTTACAAAATATCATTAATAAATGGAGTATGGTGGTTATGAAGATCGTTGAATAAAGTACATTTAGGGACAAATCAAATTATTTTATTCAGGTAATACTTTGTTAGACCAATAACTAGGTCAGTGGTCTGTGACAATATGCCTTTAATAATTATTTTTTCTACTTGTGTTACAATGCAGGCCCGTACACAGAAATTTATATGGGGGGGGGGGGGGGGGGGGGTTGGTGTTGCGTAATCGACGGCCCAAAGGGCCGGATTTGCTTGGGAGGTCCGGGGGCACTCGCACACACAGAAGTTTTTTTTTTTTAAAATCTAGAATGCAGGAGATGAAGTTTCCTGCATTCTGGGAAGTAAATTGGACTATTATTATTATTTTTTACACATCCACGGACGGACCTCGGCAGACTATGGGGCCTGTGATTGCCAGTATCCGTTGTCGGTTCCACACAGTGATTGCTATAAAGTACGGAATTAACAATTTTTATCCAAATGGAAAGGGCTTTCATCAGAGATGATCTTGTCCGAAAGGTTTTTACATAGGGATTTTTGAGTGACATTTTTATTTATTTATTTATTTATTTATTTATTTTACACCACGGTGTATATTCAACATCGCCACACGTTTCTAATTAGTTTACGCCCGTAGTAACAATATGAAGGAAGGAAGGAAATGTTTTATTTAACGGCGCACTCAACACATTTTATTTACGGTTATATGGCGTCAGGCATATGGTTAAGGACCACACAGATATTGAGGGAGGAAACCCGCTGTCGCCACTTCATGGGCTCCTCATTTCGATTAGCAGCAAGGGATCTTTTATATGCACCATCCCACAGACAGGATAGTACATACCACGGCCTTTGTTACACCAGTTGTGGAGCACTGACTGGAACGAGAAATAGCCCAATGGGTCCACTGACGCTATGATGTTGGGGGAAGGCGTAGATGTCCAGCAATTTGTTTTTGTTTCATTAATATATATAGTAGGCTAAAACACCTAAATAATTTGGGCGTCAAGGGGGTGGGGGGGGGGGGGGAGCACAGGCCCCGGGTCCTATTGACATGTAGTTGATAAATTATATACCGGTACAAGCAAAAATTCTGATAGGCCCTATATTTGATCGACGTCATATATATATATACCGTATATATCCCATTTGCGTCCCACAATGCACAACTTTTTATAAACAAATGAAACGCTACACAAATTAAACCCTAAGATGTCTACTATGTATGCTATTTTCTAGAGTTAAAAAAAAAGTAACAAAAGTGAGATTCTCAAGGGGCAACTGCCCCCTGCCCCCCCCTGCCCCCCCCCCCCCGGATGGTACGGCCCTGCACTATCAATGAAAGTTTGAAAGAATGTGAAGTTAACATAATGCATTTATTTTCCATAATTTTGTTTTTTGTGAGATCTCGCGTGAGTTCACGGTTAGTGTAGGCCTACACGAGTTGCTCCGCGACACGGACATGCGCAGTAGAATGTGAAAGAGGTCTATTCTATCTAAATTAATGTTATCCTAGAAAATAGTCCGATATATCTTCCATCAAAGTGAAATTCAGTCTGACAGAAGATATATATTAGACTGCTAGGAAAAGTGCCTGAATTTCGCGGTCAAAAATAATTAAATGCAACAAAAGTTATAGTTCGATTGTGTGAACATGTTATGAGTTATCCCAATTAAACATATTACGAAATTATGCAACAGTCGGAAATCCTCTATGCAGTAAGAAAACGATACCAAATACAGCCAAAATGTCGAGATTTAGGTGCACAAATAAAAGCAGCTAATAACAATGTGTTGTGTCACGTGACAAGATGGCGGAGAGGTTGACGTAGAGAAATTTGCTCTGATATTGTTTAAAATAATGTCTTCTTTTAACCTAAAAACATTCTAGAAAGTGGTTTGTAGAGTTCATTACATGCGATCGAAATGCTCCATGCCGAAAAGAGAACCAGCGAACAAGAAGAAGGATGGAAAACAGAAGGAGAAGGTTGGTAAGTCACTTAGCTCAACTGACAAGATGGCGGCCATAGATCCCTCAACGAGTACTTGTCATCAACAATCGCCAAAACCACCCCAAGTCTCATATGATGCGATAATGGTTCAACAGCCTGAATTCGGTAACCCCGCCTTGCAAATTCAGCCAGTTTTTCCAGGTCAGCTGACCCAACAATTATCTATACCGCCATGGGCGAACCAAGTGTTCCAAAAATTGACTGAAATTTCCAACACGCTCATTGTAATTTCGCAAAAGACTGATAAGATTGAAGGAATCGAAAAGCGATTACAGACTATTGAGCTTAATGTTAATGCATTTAAAACACAGTTATCTGAAAGCAATGAGAAAATTATTGAAATGGAAAAGTCTATAAACTTTGTAAACGAAAGCTTCGAAGAAGCCCGTTCAGATAGAAAGAAAATGGCGGACGTTGTCGACAAAATAAAAACTGAGGTGATTGAAGTGCGTAATGGTTTTGATGAAGTCATGACTGTGTGTTAGACCTTCAAACCAGATCAATGAGAGACAATATTATTTTTAACGGTATTGAGGAAAAAGACGATGAAGAAACAGAAGCGATTTTACAAACATTTTTGAAAAATAAAATTAAAATAGAAAGTTCTATTAACTTTGACCGTGTACACAGACTTGGTAGAAAGAGTACTAATCCGACAAGACCGCGGCCAATCGTAGCAAAATTCGAACGATATAAAGATCGAGAAAACGTCAGAAGAAGCTCAAAAGTGCTCAAGGGAACAAACTTTGGTGTAAGCGAACAATTCCCTTACGAGATCGTTCAACGCAGAAAGGAGTTATGGCCAAAGTACAAAGAAGCGCAGCGTCGTGGACTCCGTGCCTCACTTGTTGTTGATAAACTTTTTTTTGACGGTAAACGCTGGTTTCCCGATAGTGCACCCCACGATAGGCCCAACGATGCGCATCCGTACAGTCCTCCGAATGAAAACCCAAACAAACGTGCACGTAATTTCTCACCAAGGGAATATCGACCATAGGGACGCCGGAGGAGAGACACCGGTCAGGACTTGTCAACACCAAGTGAATACGAAACGGTAAATAGTCCCCGTGTACATTCTTATTCAGAGGGAATAAGCGTATGTGACTATGTAGATATTGTATATTTAAATGTGTGTGGTCTCAGCAGCAGACTGGATATTCCAGAATTTATAGATTTTATCAATCAGTATGATTTAATATGTTTAGTTGAAACTAAACTTAACGATATTGATCACGTAGAAATACCAGGTTATACAATTTTTACTAATAATAGAAATATTTAATCCAATGTAAGATCAGGGGGCATATGCCTGGCAATTAAAAATAAGCTCACAGATCAAGTACATATTCATAAAACTGTCCGTAACTAACTCGCTGGTTTCCGTAAATAACTCGTCACAACTCGCAGACACTCTTAAGGATCCGTGAAAGGAGAGGCAATTTTTTGGACACGTCAAAAATCTTCTTACGATTGTCCACGGATTGATTTTTCCGTAAATAACTCGTAACAATCCGTAAGTATCGTAAACCGCTCGCAACAACACGTAACCATCCGTAAACTGCTCGCAAGAATCCGTAAATGACTCGTAACAATTTTTTGGTACGATTTGTTACGGTTAGTTTACGATTTATTTACGGATTATTACGAGTGCTTACGTGTTCTTTACGATTTCATTCGGGTCGTGTTACGATGGCTTTACGGATTGTTACGAGTTATTACGACCACTTTACGTGTAGTTACGAGTATTTTACGAATAGATACGTATACTTTACGTATTCTTACGTATTGTTTACGATTTGGGGAAAGGTTTAAAAGCTGCAAAATCGAACACTTCATTTTCAATTGTTATCAAGAAGTCATAGAAATCACATCTCTGCATATCTAGTCTACAATATCTGCAAGCATGGCTCCAAATAAGAAGGCAGTCAACAAGAAGTCTCCTGCTCTTCGAATGATGATACATTGAGATTTGCAGGATTTATATATTTTTTGGCAAAAAATCGTAAGGACTCGTAAATACTCGTAACTAACTCGTAACTATTCGTAACAACACGTAAAAGCTTCGATGAATAGTAACATTCCGTAATATACTCGTAACAATCCGTAAAAAGCTCGTAAAATGCCCGTAAGTTGCTCGTAGTTATCCGTGACAACTCGTAACAAATCGTGGAATTTTGCCGTAAATACATCGTAATAATCCGTAATAAACCGTAAATAGTTCGTAATAACTCGTAACAACTCTTAAATCGGTTGTAAAAGTGGCCAAATCGTAAGGATCCGTGAATTTGTGCGATCCGTAAGGACTCGTAAGAAAAATCCGTGTATGTGAAGGGGGCATAACGCTATTTCACAGGGAGATGTATTAAGCACTGTTATTGGAATTGTATATATACCCCCAGTAGGCTCGCCCTATTTTAATCATGATACGTTTAACACAATACAAGACGAAGTGAACGAGAAACTCTTAAGTGGAAATAATGTTCTTTTGATCGGCGATTTTAATGCTAAAACGAGTTTGCTTGTAGATTATGTGGGTTGTGATGGTGAACATACTAATAACACACTCATTTCTGATATCTCCGATTTTATGAATGAACCTAACAACTTATTAAACATTGACATTCCATTACAAAGAGCGAGTCAAGATGACAGTAGACCTAACGGTCACGGATATAAACTAATTGATCTTTGTAAAAATAGTAATTTGTATTTAGTGAACGGAAGAGTCGGCGAAGATCGGGGTATAGGACAACCTACTTGCAAAGGAACGAGTGTTATAGATTATGCCATAGCCTCATTCACAGTTTTGGAAAGAATTCTTAAATTCAAGGTCAACGAATTCGAACCACTATTCTCGGACATTCACAATCCATTAACAATGCGACTGAATATGCATACAGCTAGTGGTAAACACCACGCCGTC
>NC_054707.1:43504872-43512372 GCF_016097555.1 Gigantopelta aegis | reverse complement strand
ATAGACACACTTCAGAACGTCCTTACAGCCTTCTAATCCAGCTGGAATGGAAGACATTATACAATTCATTTCATTTCAAGTTATTGCCGTTCTTATATCCAATTAAGGTTCAACCACGCTGTCCTGGGTACACACCTCAGCTATCTGGGCTCTCTGTCCAGGACAGTGGGTTAGTTGTTAATTGTTAGTAGTTAGTGAGAGCAAAGAGGATGTAGTGGTCTAACACCTATCCAATGAGTTGTTAACACTCGCTCTGGGTGGGGCCCGGTACCGGGCTGCTAACCCTGTACCTACCAGTCGTATGTCTGATGGCTTAACCACGACACCACCAGTACTTCCGTTGTAACCGGAAATGAACACAGCGCATGGGTAGTGTACACTAAGAATGAATGGATGGATGGATGAATGAGTGAATCAATAGATTGATGGATGGATGATGGATGGATGGATGGATGGATGGATTGATGGATGATTGGATGGTTGGATGGTTGGATTGATGGATGGATGATTGGATGGAAGGATAGATAGATCTATGAATGGATGGATGGACGAATGAATATTTAGCGACACCACATTACAGACAAAAAAACAACATATCAATCAATATGTCAAACAAAAGTATTTTACAATCAACATTAACAGAAAAATGTTTAAAGTTATCAACAAAACAGTGTAAACAACTGTGAAAAAGATACATTAATAAAACATACCAAAAGCAAATAAAAAACTGGTTATGTTCCTGAAGATGTACGGCCGTGGTATGTGCTATCCTGTCAGATGCATATAAAAGATCCCGTACTACTAAATGAAAAATGTTGTGGGTTTCCTCTCTAAGACTGTATGACAAAATTACCAAATCACATTGATTTATTAATTAGTATCGGATATTCGATATCAAACATTTGGTTATTTTCACATACAGTCTTAGAGAAGAAACCCGCTATATGTTTTTCCATTAGTAGCAATTAAGGGATATTTTATATGCACCATCCCACAGTCAGGATAGCACATTACACGGCCTTTGATATACCAGTGGTGCTGCACTGGCTGGAACGAGAAATTGCGACCGCTTTATCACTGGCGTACGTCCCTCCCCCATATATTGGAAGATGCACTTACATCCACCGCTGGTGAATAGATTGGTGAAGGCGGCGGTGAAATCCTTTGATCCCCCTCCCACGCTGCACAAGGCGTCCAACATGGACTGGGTTCTAGTTATGAGCTGCGTTAGTTCACTGGGCAGACTGCAGCTGGTGCTAGTTCTCTTCCAACAGCCTATCCGATGGGTGTAGATGCTGAAAACACGAATAGTACTCTTAAAGTGACAGATCCTGGTTTTTAAACACTATGACGTATGTTTCACTATCAAGGCCGTTTTTGATAATTTAAATTAGAAGTACTACTACTTACTTTTTATTGTTCAGAATATTCATTTTCGTTCACCTGAAGTGGTTCCGGTTATGCATTTTTTTTTTTATAATACCCCAAAATGCATTTTTCATAATTCTAAAAACGCATGTTTGTCTCAGAAATAATGGTTATGGAGACAAGCTGTAGTTTATTTTTGGGCTGTGTTTCCCCGTTTATACATCACATACTTTAGCTTCTTTCTGTTATAACAGTATTGAAATATGTTGGAGTTTGTAGAGTAACTAAACTTAGCGTCCATTTTCACGGGCTGAAACTAGGATCTGCGCATTTAAACATCAAACTAATATGTACGTATATATATACTCTTCAAAAAAAGAAACGCAAAAGGGTACAAATGGGTTATAACTCCGATTTTATGTTTCCTACCGGTTCATGCTTTGTGAATATAAGGTCATTGCATGTCCCAAACACATTCCCACGGTTACATTCGATAAAACGCAGCTACTGTACAATAAAGTTCCAAAATGTGAATATTCGCAAAAACGCAGCCACGTGCAAACCATGTCACCACTGCACGTGCGTTGTCTGCACGTGCAACATGAACACCGACAGTATAAAAGTGCAGGGTGTTCGCTTGCCTGGCCTCTGTATCTGGCCGACAGTTGACAATCCAGGACATGCCACGTCTCAGTGAACCGCAGAGAAACAATGCCATCGGCCGACTAGACGCAGGCGAATCCAGAACGGCCGTTGCCAGGGCATTCCATGTATCCCCAAGCACCATCTCCAGACTGTGGGACCGTTACCAGCAACATGGATCAACACGTGACCTCCCTAGATCCGGTCGACCACGGGTCACTACCCCCGGGCAGGGCCGCTACATCCGGATACGCCACCTTCGGGAACGATTGACTACTGCCACCTCCACAGCAGCAGCAATACTAGGTTTGCGCAGGATATCCGACCAGACCGTACGGAACCGCCTACGTGAGGTAGGAATTCGTGCCAGACGTCCAGTTCGAGGTGTCATCTTAACACCACAACACCGTCGACTCCGACTGCAGTGGTGCCAGATTCATCGACAATGGCCTCAACTGCGATGGAGACAGGTGTGGTTCAGTGACGAGTCCCGATTTCTGCTCCGACGTCATGATGGAAGATGTCGCGTGTATAGGCGTCGTGGTGAACGTTATGCGGCAAACTGCGTGCAGGAAGTGGACAGATTCGGCGGGGGTAGTGTCATGGTGTGGGCAGCCATCTCACACACTGGCAGAACTGACCTGGTCCACGTGCAGGGCAACCTGAATGCACAGGGCTACATTGACCAGATCCTCCGGCCACACATCGTTCCAGTTATGGCCAACGCCAACGCAGTGTTCCAACATGACAACGCCAGGCCTCACACAGCACGTCTCACAACGGCTTTCCTACAGAACAACAACATTAATGTCCTTCCTTGGCCATCGATATCACCGGATTTGAACCCAATTGAGCATCTATGGGACGAGTTGGACCGACGCCTCCGACAGCGACAACCACAGCCCCAGACCCTGCCCGAGCTGGCAGCAGCCTTGCAGGCCGAGTGGGCCACCATCCCCCGGGACGTCATCCGTACTCTGGTTGCTTCAATGGGCAGGCGGTGCCAGGCAGTTGTCAACACACGCGGAGGCCACACCCGGTATTGACTCCAGATGACCTTGACCTTGGCGGTGTGTCCTATCACTTACTCACAATGGACTAGAGTGAATTGTGAACAATCCTGCAACATTTGGTAATTATCGGACTCACCATTCAATAATTAAATCAATTCTCCAAATGTTACGACAATGTGGTTTTGCGTTTCTTGTTTTGAAGAGTATATATATAAAAATATATATTTGGAAATAAAGTCAGAGCTCGAAATTGGTTGAAATGCCTGCTGGAAATTCGGCCCGGCAATCTACAATTCTGCCTGAAGGAATCAAAACCTACAGAAACAAACATGATGATAGATATTAAACTCTGAATAAAATAACCTCCGAGTACAAGTTAATTTCCGGTCCAAGGAAAACATATCACACGGCCTGTGGTGATGTTGACTGGACATTTTAAACCGGTTCGGACGGCAATATTTCGACCACAGAAAATGAGGTTTGAGCCACTACAAACATTGAGATGATCAGAAACAAAGACACTATTAACTATAAACAAACCAAAGTGTATTTTATATGCTATTTTAGTCTCTAACATGATCACATGACTGAGGGTGGCAGGGAAGTAAATTGACCACGGTCAGCGTTGTGTTACACACAAATGTGATATAGTGTTTGAAAACAAAAATGTTTCATTGGTTGGCAAACAAGTGAAAAATGAGATATTTGGCAGGATGGCACCTGTGTATGTTGCCCACAAGTCTGTTAAATGAGATCATTTTCATCACCTATTTTTGTATTACCGAGTATGAATACAAACCAGGGCCCATATTTTCGAAGCTATCTTAGCCTACGAAATCGTAAAATCATCGTAAGCTATGACGTCACTATGGCGTGTGCTGTAGTGACGTCACAACCTACGACGGTTTTACGATTTCGTAGTGCTAAGATGGCTTCGAAAATATGGGTCCTGGGGTGTAGTGACTTCCTAGCAGCCGTGAAAAGACGCACACACAGCGTCTCAAAGGGAAAGGGGGTCACTCACAAACAACCAAAATTAATCACAAAACATGGACTAGTTAACACTCACTCTCACACAAACACGCACACACAAAACACTCTTACTCACACACACACACACCACACACACACAACAACACGCACACACACACTTACGACACACACACCACACACACACACACACACACACACAACACAACACACCCGGACGAGGCGCACACACACACACACCACACACACACACACACAAACACACGGACACAACACACACACACAACACACACACAACACACAAACACACACGACACACAAACACACACACACACGCACACACACACACACACAATCACACACGCACACACACCACAAACCACACACACACACACCACACACACACACACACACACACAGACTCACACACCACACGCACACACACACACCACACGACAACACCAACACACACACACACACACACCACACCCACACGACACACACATCACACACACACACACACACCACACACACACACACACACACACACACACACACACACACACACACACACACACCACTACACACACACACACACACACACCACTCAACACCCACCCACACCACACACACACACACACACACACACACAGGGACGCACACACACACACACACACACAACACACGCGGACACACACACACACACACACTCGGACGCACACACACACACACACACACAGCACACACACACAACACCCTTACTACCCAACACACACACACACACACACAACACACACAACACACTCGGACCGCGACACACACACACACACACGAACACCACACACATCACACACACAACGGACCACAACACACACACACAACAACACACAGACACGACACACACCACACCCCACGCGACACACACACTTACGAACCCACACACACACACCACACACACACAAACACACACACGACGCACACACACGCGGACTCACAAATTACACACAGTCGTACGCAAACACTCCACACACACACCACACTCACACACACGAAGCGGACCACACACTACAACACACACCCACAAAATAACACACACACACACGGGACGCAACACAGCACACAAAACATCACAGCAGCACACACAACACACACCACGACGGCGCAACACACAACACACACCACACACCACACGGACGCACACACCGACAAAACGAACCAGCACAACAAACACACACACAACACCACCACTGCGGGAGCCCCAAACCACACACACACACATCAACAGCACAAACAAAACACACGGACGCACACACACAAGGACACAACACCCACGACCCACCACACGTACCGCAACACCCACACACCTAACACCACACATCACCACAGCATACCTTACGTCGGACGCACACACACAAACACACACAAACGACCACACACACACAGCGGCGGGACGCCACACACACACAACACACAAACACACCCACACCAAACAAAAACACGCGTAGCTCTCGCACAATGCACACACACCACACAAACACCACGCCACGAGGAGGCACACACACACACACAACAACAACACACAAACGCTTGGCGCACACACCACCACACACACAAACCCACACGACACTCACGCGGAGCACACACAAACCAAACACACCAACAACACACACACACTCTACGGCACACACACACACGATCAACACAACACATCACTGCTCTGGTACTCACCACAGCACACACACAAACACACCACAGCGGCGCTTAGCTCACCACCACACACACACACACACCAAACGGGAAGCGACAAAAACACACACACACGGCGACACAGGTTATCACGGCGGACTCACACCACACACAAGAAACACACAAAGCACAGGCGGACGCCACCACACCACACACCAAAACAACACCAACGAACACACACAAGAGGACTCACCACAGCCACACACACACACGCGAACACAAACACGCGACTACTCAACACACAAGAAACACACACAGGCCCACAGCACAAACACGCACACACAGCCACACACTAAACACACAAACACACAAGGCACAACTGACTCACACAGCACAGCACACACGCACACACAACAACAAACGCGGGACATCAAAACACACACACACACCACACACAAGCTACCACAACACCCACACATCAACACACACCCCAAAGATCGACTCACGCCGCAACACACACACACAAACACAACGCGGACGCACAAACACGCAACACACACACACACACAACACACCACACACACACGGGACGACTCACACACACACCCACGACACACACACAACCACACGCGGAGTCACACACACACACCACACACACAAAACAAACGACGCGGGACGCACACACACACACACCACACAAACACTCGGACGCACACCACACAACACACACACACAAACACACACGCGGACGCACCACCGACAAACACCCACACACACGCGGACCACACACACACAAACAACACGGGACCAAACACCAACACCACCCACACCACCCACGACCACAAAAAACACACACACGCACACACACACACACACACACACAACACGGGACCACACAAAACCCAACACAAACGGCACCACACCCCACCCCAAACACGCGGCGCACACACAACCACACACCACACCGGACCCACACACACAAAACACACACACCACAAACAAAGCGGAGCACACACACAAACACACACACACAAAACACACGCACAACACACCCACACACACCACACACACACCGGGACCACACACACACACACACACACCCCAACACCAAGCACACACACAAACACACACCACCGGCCAAAACACACAAACACACCACCAACAAAACCTTTATCAACACCACACACACCACCAACACAAAGTTTAAACCACAAACCACACCACAAACACAACACACACACACATTTCTCCCCTTCTCTTCTCTCTTCTTCCTCTCTCTCTCCGATTGGTTGTAACACCTAGTCAGATATTTGAATCACAAAATTGGATATTACTTACATGAGTGATTACCCAAGAAAATCTTGTTTACCTGTTTGCTTATGAAATGGGGACGGTTTTATGATTTTCTTCCTGCTACCAAGCACCGAAAGTTGGGTCGTGATCTGAGTATGGGTAGATTAACCAGCGATGGAACACCGATACCCTCGCTAATACCTTTGCATCAGGGTCTAGGAAGAAAATTTTATTACGGGCAAATCCGGAATAGTTCCCCTTTGATAAGAGCGGATAATCTGATATTGGTAGCTGGAGGATTTGGTCGGCGGAACAGTACGATGTTTTGGTATAAAACCGTTGATAGAAAACGAAGGACAAATCAAATCATAGTTTAGACACGATTTTTTTTTTTAAAGAAAACAAAGAAGCATTTTGAGAGTACGCTAAACCACCACGCTCCGCCTCAGGAGCAAGGGGGCCTTTTTGGAGAAAGAAAAAGAAAGAATGTTTTTAACGCGCATTAACC
>NC_054707.1:43497972-43504672 GCF_016097555.1 Gigantopelta aegis | reverse complement strand
TACCTACTAGCTTAACCACTGCGCCACCGAGGCCAGTCGGCTGGTTTTATTCTTCAGCTTCAAGCTGTACAACAAGGGACACATGTCCGTCAAACCTGATCGCCGGCTGCCACACGTGTAGAAAAATAGAATATGCAAACTTTGTAATACCGATATCGGAGATGAATACCATTATTTATTTCATTGTAAAAATGATAATATTGAAAACATTAGAAGAAAATATATAAAACAATATTATAAAATAAATCCTAGCGTTTTTAAAATGAAAGGTATGCTGTCATTATGTATTGCACCATTATTAAAAAACCTAGCTATATTTATTAAAAGATTATCTTGTCTTGTGAACTGACGTTTCTCCGCATATTTTAGCTATTTTGTTTGCATATCTTGTGTTCTGTTAATTATAGATACTTCTATGTTGACGCCTGTTCTTGTCATGTATGTTAATTATATATTTGAAACTGTCCTCTTGTTACACATAGTAATGTGTCTGAGTGTTGTTTAATACATCTTGAAAAATCTTGAAATCTTGTATTATGTTTGATGAAAGGGTTTACGTACGTGCATTCCACTCCGCTTTCCGTGGAAAAGTTGGAGCCACAGGAACTGATTTCTGCGCATCCACTTAGAACCGTGGCGGGCAAAACTGGAAATCGAACAAAATATAAACATTCACTACATAATATAAATAATATATCGAGTGTTTCTCGTACATTGGCATTAGTTATATAGAGAATAAGCGGCCATTAGATACCATAATTTTATCTTACTAGTTGTTTTAAAAAAAATTTAACGAGCGAAAGCGAGTTTGATACGTTTTTAAATAACGAGTTGTGAGATAAATGGTATATAACGAACACGACTGTACTATTCTATTTCTTACATATCCTCAAAAACCAGGTTTTAAGCAAACTTTAAAGGGACAGTCCTGAGTTTGCTGCATTGTAAGATGTTTTCGACTAATAAAATATTTCTACGATTAAACTTACATATTAAATATGTTTTCTTGTTTAGAATATCGGTGTCTGTATATTTAATGTGTTTCTGGTCGTCTTAATATTTATAAGAAGCCCAAACTGGATTTTGTCTTCAAATAATTTCGTACGTACGAAAAAATATTTTAGGAAATAAAATGAAATTTAACGTAGTACAAATATTAAAACGATCAGAAACACGTTTAATACACAGTCACTAATATTTTATGCAGAAAAATATATTTGATATGTAATTACAATCGTTAAAAAGTCTCTGTTAGATGATAGCATCTTAAAAATTGCAGCCCTTTCTCTTGTAGCTAACTTACGTCTCACAGACAAATGATTGTCGGGTTAACTATACGTCACAGTGTAATCGTTTTCGACCGTGCTGCTTTTTCATTAGATGTATGGTATTGGTGACCTGGTCATCACCTACTAGGAGCAGCCAGTCGTACGTCTTGAAATTGTTAACACACATACATGTGTAAACAACTATGTGTCATCGAACATCTATGCAATGGGGTGCCATATGGTGTAGTACCACCTACAACTTACAGTGGACTTAGTGGGTTGTCAAGTAAACTAAGGCTATAGTTTAGGTTAAGAAGAGATGTTCGTAAACATTGTCTATACAGTGGTTCATGAGTGAAAGCTGCCATATTTTGTGACTATAATGTTAATACTGCTTGCATTTATACATTCTCTGCAATCCAATATAGAATATATTAGCTTTAACAATAACGGGGAGGCGGGTTGGGAGTCCGAGTATGAACTTAGCCGACCCTTTTGTCTGCACCTATAGCAATAGCCTAATATTAAAGTAAAACTATTTTAGCTTCAGCCTACGGCCCTGCTACATGTCGGTCAAAATTCTCTTCCCGGATGTCATTTGAATGGAATATTTTAAGATGGGGCTGGGGCTAGCTGATTCGGTAGGGCGCTCGCTTGAGGTGTTTTCGATCTCAGTGACTCATTCTCTACAAGTCAAATTACCAAATACTTGACATCCAATAGCCGATGATTAGTAGCCTAAAACAATTGTACCCTAGTGGTGTGGTTAAACAAAACAAACTTTAACTTTGTTTTCAGATGCGTCATTTCCAATGACTCCCGAAATGTGTGACTAATGGGTGCGACAGATTATTGTTGAACTGAAACTAGGCCAACCTCCTGTTATTGTGAAATGATTTATTGCAATCTGGTATGGAACTCGGCTGCTCCAATAATTCAATCATATTTCACCTTTCCGGGCTGTCAAGTGTGTGTGTGTGTGTGTGTGTGTGTGTGTGTGTGTGCGTGACTTAGCCCACAGCCCCACCCGGCTCTAACAGCCCCAGTATCATCTCTTTTTTTCCAAAACCTTTTATAATTATTATTAAAAGGTTGTTGTTCTTTTTTTTTTTCTTTTTTTTTTTTTTTGGGGGGGGGGGAGGGGACGAAAGAGAGTTGTGACTGGAAGGACATGTCCACTCCCTCCACACACCCAGGCTACGCCATTGTATTCAATTAAGATTCAGCTTAGCCTAGAGTTCTGGCCACATACATTAACTATGGACTGACACTTCCGTGCAGGGGATTACCATTTGGTTTGTTATTAGTGGAGAGTGTGAATGGGTTGTGGGTGGGGAGATATATCTGTGCGTGTGTGCCAGTCAGATACAGAGAAAGAAACAGGCGAAGACAAGGGACCGACTGACAGACTGTTGCTAGACAATTTTTACATAGGCTTATATATTTTTAAAATGTATCCTTACAGGCGTGTGTGCAGGGATTTTAATGCTCAAGCACACTGTCCCGGGCACACCTCAGCTATCTGGGCTGTCTGTCCAGGGTAGTAGGTTAGTTGTTAGTTTGTTAGTGGTTTAGTGAGAAAGAAGAGGGTATAGTGGCCTTACTGATAATATGGTACTCTGGGTTGACTGCGAACCCTGTGCCTATATTTGACAGTCCGATGGCTTAACCACTGCGCCACCGAGGCCGGTATAAAAACATCGCATTAAACATGTATGTTGGGCGTGCGCTACAACAGCTTTGTTCTGAATGTGCACGTAAAACCCTATGACCTGACCTGGGTTTTTTTAGTAACCACACTATGCTGTACATGTATCCAACTTATACGCATGCGCACATTCTGTAACCCACATGCCTGTGGGCGAATGTGATGACACTTGTTGGGGAGAAAGGAATTTGCTATCAGGTATGCTAGCTTGACGCTGGTTTACAGGTACTAGCTTATAGGTGTTACGTCCCGCTTATCAACTTAGATGAGCAGTTGACGCTTAGCTTTCCCCAAACCAACTGTCGCTAAAATGTCATGTGATTTATTTGTTTAAAGAAATAACTGTAGGCCTACGTGTTCCATACAAATCACACACCTACTGCTACTATTAAAATATCAGCTATTTCGCCACAGTTCTAAGTATAAATATATCGATATACTTGCCGTCCAACTTAATGTTATTCAGTTTGACGGCAAAGTTAAAAAAAAAAGTTTTGTTAAACGACACGACTAGAGCACATTGATTTAGTAATCATCGGCTATTGGATGTCAAACACATGGTAATTTTGACATAGTCATAGAAAGTATACCCGCTACATTTTTCCATTAGTAGCAAGGAATCTTTTATATGCACCATCCCACAGACAGGGTAGCACCTACCACGGCCGTTGATATATCAGTCTTGAGAAATTGCTCAATGGGCCCACCGACGGGGATCGATCCTAGACCGACCGCGTATCAGGCATGCGCTCTACCACTGGGCTACGTCCCGCCCCATGTTTGACGGCAAATGTATTGGACAACCACATGAATGAAAAATAATATATGTACAACAAATAGTAACAAATGTTACATAAATAAATAAAAAAACACGTATTTCATTTTATATTGTTATCGTCAATTATATCGATAGATTTTAATAAAGAAAACCGAGCAGCATATATACAAATTAAGCAAAACCTACCCGAAATAAACAAGTAAAAGTATATTAATAGAGTTTAACAAGAAACCGAGCATCATATTTTTTTACAAAGCAAAACCTATCTGAGATAAACGTAATCAAAAGTATATCGATAGATTTTAACACAGAAAACCGGGCAACATATACAAAGCAAAACCTATCTGAAAAAACGCAACTAAAAGTACAGTGAAACCTCTCAACACCGGACAGTCTGTAAACCGGAATTCCCTCAAAATCGGACATTTTACAGTGTCTTTTCTAAAACCAGGACATAACTTAACCTCTCTAAATCGGATCACTCTTAAAACCAGACAGTTGTCTTGGTCCCAAGGGTGTCCGGTTTAGAGGGGTTTTAATGTATATCGATAGATTTGAATAAAAAAAACCGAGAAACATATACAAGTTTGTTTTGTTTAAAGTTTGTTTTGTTTAACGACATTACTAGAGCTAATTAATTATGACATATAGTCTTAGAGAGGAAATCCACTATATTTTTACTTTAGTACCAAAGGATTTTTTTATATGCACCATCCCACAGACAGGATAGCACATATTATCACGGCATTTGATATGCCAATCATGGTGCACTGGCTCGAACAAAAAATAGCGCGATGGACCCATCGACGGGCATCGATCCCAAACCGATCTCGCATCAAACGAGCGCTTTACCACTAGGCTACATCCGGCCCCGAACAACATATACAAAGCAAAGCTTACCTGAGATAAACGCAATTATAACTACTGTCTTCATCTTGACCCAAATGAACGTGTGGCCGTTTGTCGTGACACCGTTGTTTAAACGCCTTTTATCAAGCGGAACCTGTTGTCATCACCTTAGTCGTCGGTGTAAATATACCTTTAACGGCTACGATTCAAGTCAATGGTCTTTTTTCCTGGAAAAATATCTCACGGAGTCGTAAACAACGTTAGAAAAATAAAATACGTATTAAACGAAATTCCAGGGTGCGGCATCCGGGTCAGTCAAATTTCTCAATTTATTCATGTATGCGACATTTTTAAAGCCAATATCACATTATACAACGCGACGTAAAGCCTAGATCACATTATACGACGCGACTCAACTGGATAGTCGCGTCGCGTCGTGGGTCACGATCGCTGACCAATCGGTCGTGTCTGAAATCCATTCACACTATACGACACGACTGAACTCAACTGAAAAAAAGTCTTGTTAATTACCCCTCTTTTAAAAATCTAAAATGAGTCCAACAAGACACTGGAGAGCTCGGACTGCCGTAGTTGACATGATGATATTAAAACGACATCGCCTAAAGTGACATGGTACTTTTGATGCCTGTCCCCAGCGACAATTCATTCACACACGTACCTGTATCTGTTTCAAATCGAAATAATGTACAGTTTACATTGTGTGCGAGAGAGTGAGAGAGAGAGAGAGAGACGGAGAGAGGGGAGGGAGGGGGAGAGAGTCAGTCACAGGCGCCTGAAGTGAGTGGCAGGAATCTAAAAATAATAGGAGGGACAGTTAATACCAATCTAATTAAAATTAGCTCCACTATTACATGTGGATCTAACACCAGCCAGTTGGAGCTCATGTCCACCAGTCAAAACCTTACTTGCAGAATCCTGCCAGTGATTTAAAAATAATTTGAAAACATTCCGAATTATCCTGAGGGTATACGACATGTTTCGTGTGAATTACGAATGCCTTAAAACATGTTTTATTTTATAAAAAAATTAATTTGTAATGTAAAACTGAAGACTGATTTAGTTATGTTTTTTTATAAATAAATAAATAATTTTTAATGTAAAATTGAAGACTGACAACCCACCCCGTACGTATTGGTATGGTTCGCTGTACTGCGGCCACTAAAATAGACTCGCCCGATATTTTTAGAATTTGTATGCTCCCAAATAACGTTATAAAAGGCGAAGTGTGATTGGTCAATATTTAAATTATTATTTACAGACGAAATGTTACCTGGACATTGGGGACTACGCAGTGTTGTTAGCAATCCGATTAAAATTAGTTCTACTGGTCTAAATAAGGCATTCATAATTCACACGAAACATATCGTATACCCTCAGGATAATTCGGAATGTTTTCAAATAATTTTTAGATCACTGGCAGGATTCTGCAAGTTAGGTTTTGATTGGTGGACATAAGCTCCAACTGGCTGGTGTTAGATCCACATGTAATAGTGGAGCTAATTTTAATTAGATTGAGTTAATACATTACTGGCACCTTCCAACAGGACTAATTTTCTTCTAATCATGCTGACCAGTGGGGTATTTCATTCATGAGACAATACTTTCAAAATGCTTTATATTCACCACTCGAGATCTATCCAAGTAATAAGAACCCCCAACTATTCACTAGTAGGAAAAAGTATTTTAAAAGCTCCTTTTCAGACGACCTCCTCCCATAATCGTGTGACCTTCTGTAACGCATAGGCCACTACTCGAAAATTATGTAACATTAAATGCATAACCTCTCCCAAAAGACATATTGACTAATATTATAAGATTTTGTATTTATGTTTGTTTGGTAATAATACAACTGGATAGAAAATCATCAGTTAAAAAACACAAAAGCAATGATTAGCTGCATTTTAATTTATAAATAAATATGATAAAATTATTTTTAAAACATGATATATAACTCATGACAAACACCTCCTCCATTCCCATGTTTCGTATCACCTCCATGAAATCCCTTCCCCTCCCCACTAGAATGTTACTCCGCCTAATTCATGAACGGACCCTTGTACGAGGGTCCACTTAATC